>NC_060184.1:43730332-44030332 GCF_021184085.1 Oncorhynchus gorbuscha | reverse complement strand
TAACCGACTTGCCAAAACTATAGTTTGTTAACAAGAAATGTGTGGAGTGGTTGAAAAATTAGTTTTAATGATTCAAACCTAAGTGCATGTAAACTTCGGACTTCAACTGTAGCTACATGTGTGAACAAAAGACTCAGACAAAATAGCCTCCAATACCCTACTCAATAAATTGGATGCAGTCTATCACAGTGCCAACCGTTTTGTCACCAAAGCCCCATACACTACCCACCACTGCGACCTGTACGCACTCGTTGGCTGGCCCTCGCTTCATACTTGTGGCCAAACCCACTGGCTCCAGGTCATCTACAAGACCCTGCTAGGTAAAGTCCCCCCTTATCTCAGCTCGCTGTAGCACGCGCTCCAGCAGGTATATCTCTTTGATCACCCCCAAAACCAATTCCTCCTTTGCCTGCCTCTCCTTCCAGTTCTCTGATGCCAATGACTGGAACGAACTACAAAAATCTGTCATGTTTTGTCATATATTGTCATGTCTTGTCCCTGTGCTTTCTCTTTTATTCGTTTCCCCCTGCTGGTCTTATTAGGTTTCTTTCCCTCTCTCTCTATCCCTCTCTCTCTATCCCTCTCTCTCTCTATCGTTTCGTTCCTGCTCCCAGCTGTTCCTCATTCTCCTAACTACCTCGTTTACTCTTTCACACCTGTCCCCTATTTTGCCCTCTGATTAAGTCCCTATTTCTCTCTCTGCTTTCTGCTTCTGTCCTTGTCGGATCCTTGTTTGATGTTTGCTGTTCGCTGTGTACTTGTTCCGTCCTGTCGTGTTTTTGCCTTCATCAGATGCTGCGTGTGAGCAGGTGTCTCTATCTGGTACGGCCTGCGACAACCCGAAGCGACCTGCAGTCTATGGCCGCTTCTCCTGTTGTTCCCCTCTACAGACTAGAGGACTTCTGTTATTCCTGTTTGGACATTACCTGTGAAAGAATACAGGATTAGTCGTTTTCTGTTAAGACTGGAATAAACTCTGTTTCTGTTAAGTCGCTTTTGGGTCCTCATTCACCTGCATAACAGAAGGATCCGACCAAGAATGGACCCAGCGACAACGGATCCTCGCAACTCAGCCGTCGAGATCCAGGGAGCGATGCTCGGCAGACACGAGCAGGAATTGTCTGCTGCTCGTCATGCCGTTGAGACCCTGGCCGCTCAGGTCTCCGACCTCTCAAGACAGTTTCAGAATCTCCGTCTCGAGCCACCAGCTACTTCCTGGTCTTCCGAGTCTCCGGAACCAAGAGTTAATAACCCACCGTGTTACTCTGGGCAGCCCACTGAGTGCCGCTCCTTTCTCACCCAGTGTGATATTGTGTTCTCTCTCCAGCCCAACACATACTCAAGAGAGAGAGCTCGGATCGCCTACGTCATATCACTCCTTACTGGACGGGCTCGGGAGTGGGGCACAGCTATCTGGGAGGCAAGGGCTGAGTGTACTAACGAGTATCAGAACTTTAAAGAGGAGATGATACGGGTTTTTGATCTTTCAGTTTTTGGGAAGGAGGCTTCCAGGGCCCTGGCTTCCCTATGTCAAGGTGATCGATCCATAACGGATTACTCTATAGAGTTTCGCACTCTTGCTGCCTCCAATGACTGGAACGAGCCGGCGTTGCTCGCTCGTTTTCTGGAGGGACTCCACGCTAAGGTTAAGGATGAGATTCTCTCCCGGGAGGTTCCATCCAGCGTGGATTCTTTGATTGAACTCGCTATTCGCATAGAACGACGGGTAGATCTTCGTCACCGAGCTCATGGAAGAGAGCTCGCGTTAACTGTGTCCCCCCTCTCCCCGACACTACCATCTTTCCCCACTGACTCAGGTGTTGAGCCCATGCAGCTGGGGGGTATTCGCATCTCGACTAAGGAGAGGGAACGGAGAATCACCAACCGCCTCTGTCTCTATTGCGGTTCCACTGGTCATTTTGTCATTTCATGTCCAGTTAAAGGCCAGAGCTCATCAGTAAGCGGAGGGCGACTGCTAAGCGCTACTACTCTGTCCTCTCCGTCAAGTACCTGTACTACCTTGCCGGTCCATCTACGCTGGACCGGATCGGCAGCTTCCTGCAGTGCATTAATAGACTCTGGGGCGGAGGGCTGTTTTATGGACGAAGCCTGGGCTCGGGAACATGACATTCCTCTCAGACAGTTAGGGGAGCCCACGGTCATGTTCGCCTTGGATGGTAGTCCTCTCCCCAGTATATTATGTGAAACACTACCTTTAACCCCTTAAGACTCTAGGGGCAGTATTTCATTTTTGGATAAAAAGACGTGCCCGTTTTTAGCGCAATATTTTGTCACGAAAAGATGCTCGACTATGCTTGGAATTGATAGTTTTGGAAAGAAGACACTCTGACGTTTCCAGAACTGCAAAGATTTTCACTGTGAGTGCCTTAGAACAAAAGCTACAGGCAAAACCAAGATGTTTGAGCGACCAGGAAATCAACAGGATTTCTGATGGCACGTTTTCCATGATCGCCTTATATGGCTGTGAATGCGACAGGAATGAACGGACACTTTCTATCGTTTCCCCAAGGTGTCTGCAGCATTGTGACGTATTTGTAGGCATATCATTGGAAGATTCACCATAAGAGACTACATTTACCAGGGGTCCCGCACGGTGTCTGTGTGGAAATTGGTGCGCAAAAGTCACCTACCAGTATTTTTCCATCCGAATCTGAGA
This sequence comes from Oncorhynchus gorbuscha, assembly GCF_021184085.1. NCBI lineage: Eukaryota > Metazoa > Chordata > Actinopteri > Salmoniformes > Salmonidae > Oncorhynchus > Oncorhynchus gorbuscha. The sequence continues at coordinate 44,027,655 of NC_060184.1, read as the reverse complement.
ACAATGCAGGCTTCCAGGAATGGCATTTCAATGAAGAGATATATGACAAAACACCTTGAGGATTGATTCAAACAACGTTTTCCATGTTTCAGTCGATATTATGGAGTTAATTCGGAAAAAGTTCGACGTGTAGGTGACTGAATTTTCGGTTAGTTTCGGTAGCCAAATGCATAGTAACAAAACGGAACGTTGTGTCCTACACAAGCATCTTTCAGGAAAAACTGGACATCTGCTATGTAACTGAGAGTCTCCTCATTGAAACATCTGAAGTTCTTCAAAGGTAAATTATTTTATTTGATCCCTTTGCTGGTTTTTGTGAATATGTTGCGTGCTAAATGCTAACGCTAAATGCTAAGCTAGCTATCACCACTCTTACACAAATTATTGATTTTCTCTGGTTCTAAAGCATATTTTGAAAATCTGAGACGACAGGATTGTTAAGAAAAGGATAAGCTTGAGAACAGGCATATTTATTTCATTTCATTTGCGATTTTTAGAAATCGCTAACGTTGCGTTATGGTAATGAGCTTGAGGCTATGATTACGCGACCGAATGCGGTGTGGGTCGGCCTAAGAGGTTAACCCTCACAGTATCTGGTAACCATAGTGAGACCATTTCTTTTTTGATTTTTCGTTCACCTTTTACACCTGTTGTTTTGGGTCATCCCTGGCTAGTGTGTCATAATCCTTCTTTTGATTGGTCTAGTAATTCTATCCTTTCCTGGAACGTTTCTTGTCATGTGAAATGTTTAATGTCTGCTATTCCTCCTGTTTCTTCTGCTCCCTCTTCACAGGAGGAACCTGGTGATTTGACAGGAGGGCCGGAGCAATATCATGATCTGCGCGCGTTCTTCAGTCGGTCCAGAGCCACCTCCCTTCCTCCTCACCGGTCGTATGATTGTTGTACTGATCTCCTCAAGAAGCGTTTTACATCCGCTCCTATCCTTGTTACACCTGACATCACTAAACAGTTCATTGTCGAGGTAGACGCGTCAGAGGTGGGCGTGGGAGCCATTCTGTCCCAGCGCTCCCATACTGACGATAAGGTCCACCCTTGCGCGTATTTTTCTCATCGCCTGTCGCCGTCGGAACGTAACTATGATGTGGCTAACCGCGAACTGCTCGCCATCCGTTTAGCCCTAGGCGAATGGCGACAGTGGTTGGAGGGGGCGACCGTTTCTTTTGTCATTTGGACTGACCATAAGAACCTTGAGTACATCCGTTCTGCCAAACGACTCAATGCGCGTCAAGCTCGTTGGGCGTTGTTTTTCGCTCGTTTCGAGTTCGTGATTTCTTATCGCCCGGGTACTAAGAACACCAAGCCTGATGCTTTATCCCGTCTCTTCAGTTCTTCTGTAGCGTCTACCGACCCCGAGGGGATTCTCCCTGAGGGGCGTGTTGTCGGGTTGAATGTCTGGGGAATTGAGAGACAGGTTAAGCAAGCACTCACTCACACTCCGTCGCCGCGCGCTTGTCCTAGTAACCTTCTTTTCGTTCCCGTTTCTACTCGTCTGGCCGTTCTTCAGTGGGCTCACTCTGCCCCGGCGTTCGGGGTACGCTTGCTTCTATTCGCCAGCGTTTTTGGTGGCCTAATCAGGAGCGTGACACGCGCCGTTTCGTGGCTGCTTGTTCGGACTGCGCGCAGACTAAGTCCGATAACTCTCTTCCTGCTTCTGCTCCTGCCCTTGCTGTGTCTCAGTCTGTCCCCAGCCATCGCATCTCTCCTGGTCCTGTTCCTGCACTTGCTGTGTCTCAGTCTGTCCACAGCCACCGCCTCTCTCCTGTTCCTGGTCTTAGCCTTGCTGTGTCTCAGTCTGTCCCTAGTTGTTACTCTCCTGGCCTCTTTGGTCCTGATTGCTCTAACTCTTACAGTTCTCTACCCGTGTCTCATTTTTCTAAGAGTTATTGCACTAGATTCCCTCTTCATCGTTTCCCGTTACGGTCCTGAGGAGAGGAGTTGGGTTCTTTCTCGGGACGTGCTGGACCGTTCGTTGATCAATGATTTCCTCCGTTGCCGCCAGGGTTCCTCCTCGAGTGCGCCAGGAGGCGCTCGGTGAGTGGGGGGGTACTGTCATGTTTTGTCATATATTGTCATGTCTTGTCCCTGTGCTTTCTCTTTTATTCGTTTCCCCCTGCTGGTCTTATTAGGTTTCTTTCCCTCTCTCTCTATCCCTCTCTCTCTATCCCTCTCTCTCTCTATCGTTTCGTTCCTGCTCCCAGCTGTTCCTCATTCTCCTAACTACCTCGTTTACTCTTTCACACCTGTCCCCTATTTTGCCCTCTGATTAAGTCCCTATTTCTCTCTCTGCTTTCTGCTTCTGTCCTTGTCGGATCCTTGTTTGATGTTTGCTGTTCGCTGTGTACTTGTTCCGTCCTGTCGTGTTTTTGCCTTCATCAGATGCTGCGTGTGAGCAGGTGTCTCTATCTGCTACGTCCTGAGACAACCCGAAGCGACCTGCAGTCTGTGGCCGCTTCTCCTGTTGTTCCCCTCTACAGACTAGAGGACTTCTGTTATTCCTGTTTGGACATTACCTGTGAAAGAATACAGGATTAGTCGTTTTCTGTTAAGACTGGAATAAACTCTGTTTCTGTTAAGTCGCTTTTGGGTCCTCATTCACCTGCATAACAAAATCTCTGAAACTGGAAACACTTATCTCCCTCACTATCTTTAAGCACCAGCTGTCAGAGCAGCTCACATATTACTGCACCTGTACATAGCCCATCTATAATTTAGCCCAAAGAACTACCTCTTCCCCTACTGTATGTATTTATTTTGCTCCTTTGCACCCCATTATTTATATTTATACTTTGCACATTTTTCCACTGCAAATCTACCATTCCAGTGTTTTACTTGCTATATTGTATTTACTTTGCCACCATGGCCTTTTTTTGCCTTTACCTCCCTTATCTCACCTCACTTGCTGACATTGTATTTAGATGTATTTTTCTAATGTATTATTGACTGTATGTTTGTTTTATTCCATGTGTAAATAAAGGTGAAATCAAATAAACCATATGTTTTTAACAAGACAAAGGAGCTGATTGTGGACTACAGGAAAAGGAGGGCTGAACAGGCCCCCATTGACATCAACGGGGCTGTGGTGGAGTGGGTTTGAGAGTTTCAAGTGTCTTTGTGACCACATCACCAACAAACTATATTGTCCAAAGACACCAAGACAGTCATGAAGAGGGCACGACAACACCTATTCCTCCTCAGGAGACTGAAAAGATTTGGCATGGGTCCCCAGATCCTCAAAAAGTTATACAGTTGCACCATTGAGAGCATCCTGACCGGTTGAATCCCCGCTCGGCATCCAACCGTAAGGCGTTACAGAGGGTAGTGCGTACGGCCCAGTACATCACAGGGGCCAAGCTTCCAGCCATCCAGGACCAATATACTAGGTGTGTCAGCGGAAGACCCCAAAAAACATCAAAGACTCCTGTCACCCAAGTCATAGACTGTTCTCTCTGCTATCGCACGGCAAGCGGTACCGGAGCACCAAGTCCATGTTCAAAAGGCTCCTTAACAGCTTCTACCCCAAGCCATAAGACTAACCCTTACCCCCGCACATTGACCCCCTGTACCGGTACCCCCTTTAAACTTTAATTTATTTAGTCAATATTTTCTTAACTTTTTTTTTTTTTTCTTGTTGGTTAAGGGGTTGTACGTAAGCATTTCACGGTAAGGTCTACAGTACACCTTTTGTATTCGGTGCATGTGGCAAACACAATTATTTTTTATTTTTCAGTTCATGAAACATGGGACCAACACTTTACATGTTGCATTTATAATTTTGTTCAGTGTACAGTAGATAATAGGAACTAAATAACGTGGTAAAACAGGATCAACTGAGATCATTTATTGTCCCCCATAATGAAATTGTATGTTAGTCACACGTAATATCACAGACACCACTGGCCCGAGTTTGACGAAACATGGGTGAATGATGCATCTTGCCATGGAGATGAGAAATTAAAATTACACTGAATGGCCGATTAGTCTTGGGGGATGACATGTTTTTTACTGTTGCCTTGTTTCACTTTGTGTGTGTGTGTGTCTGTAAAGAAGCTGTGCTCCTACATGCATCGACTCAACCTCTAATGAAAGCACAATGCTAACAAGACCAGGGTGACCTTCTGACTGCTGTTGCTTATGTTGCCAGGGCGAGCTGTTCTGACCTCAGAGCGTTGACCTCTCTGAACCCCCTATACAGTGACGGCTTGTAGAACTCGACCCCCCTGCCCAGCCCTACTATCCCGCAGACATATTTGGACCATGCTCCCCTAACCCTTCACCCCCAGCAGTCTCCAGTACAGAACACAACACCAGAAAAATATGAGCCCACTCCTTTCACTGCAACTGTCAACACTGTCCTACATATTCGGAAGCTGCCTCCTCGGAAAACATAGCACACGACAGCTGCTTATGTTATGTCATGTGCAATTCTGTAAAATGCAGATTGTATTTTAGGATGTGTCTGAAAGAGAGAAGCTATTTCTATTTTACAAAATAGCCTCCATTTACAAACAGCTAACCCAATATTCTCTCAGGCCTTAAGACATGATTTCACTTTATGCTTGAAAGGAAACTACATTATTCAAAGGTCATTGATATAACTCCTGGATTGTTAACTACAGGGGTATTACAGAAGGATTCTTCTCACTAAGCAGGAAACCCTCACATTGGAGAATATTGTTGGAGGGGGGCAGCTGTGTGATTAGACTAGCCAGACTGCCTGCCCTGTGCTCTCCAAGATTTTCTCTTAATCTTCAGATCCGCTAGAATTGAAGGCCCATCCGCCTGAACCTCTGTGAGACCAGAGCACAGGGATGCTGAGGGACAGATGTGCAGGGCTTATAAATGCAACCTTTGGCAAGCCCTCAACAATGGCAGCTTAACATAATTTGGAAATGCCAGACGGTGGTGCATACCCTCGGTGGCACACTGTTTACATTTACATTTAAGTCATTTAGCAGACGCTCTTATCCAGAGCGACTTACAAATTGGTGCATTCACCTTATGACATCCAGTGGAACAGCCACTTTACAATAGTGCATCTACATATTTTAAGGGGGGGGTGAGAAGGATTACTTTATCCTATCCTAGGTATTCCTTAAAGAGGTGGGGTTTCAGGTGTCTCCGGAAGGTGGTGATTGACTCCGCTGTTCTGGCGTCGTGAGGGAGTTTGTTCCACCATTGGGGAGCCAGAGCAGCGAACAGTTTTGACTGGGCTGAGCGGGAACTGTACTTCCTCAGTGGTAGGGAGGCGAGCAGGCCAGAGGTGGATGAACGCAGTGCCCTTATTTGGGTGTAGGGCCTGATCAGAGCCTGGAGGTACTGAGGTGCCGTTCCCCTCACAGCTCCGTAGGCAAGCACCATGGTCTTGTAGCGGATGCGAGCTTCAACTGGAAGCCAGTGGAGAGAGCGGAGGAGCGGGGTGACGTGAGAGAACTTGGGAAGGTTGAACACTAGACGGGCTGCGGCGTTCTGGATGAGTTGAAGGGGTTTAATGGCACAGGCAGGGAGCCCAGCCAACAGCGAGTTGCAGTAATCCAGACGGGAGATGACAAGTGCCTGGATTAGGACCTGCGCCGCTTCCTGTGTGAGGCAGGGTCGTACTCTGCGGATGTTGTAGAGCATGAACCTACAGGAACGGGCCACCGCCTTGATGTTAGTTGAGAACGACAGGGTGTTGTCCAGGATCACGCCAAGGTTCTTAGCGCTCTGGGAGGAGGACACAATGGAGTTGTCAACCGTGATGGCGAGATCATGGAACGGGCAGTCCTTCCCCGGGAGGAAGAGCAGCTCCGTCTTGCCGAAGTTCAGCTTGAGATGGTGATCCGTCATCCACACTGATATGTCTGCCAGACATGCAGAGATGCGATTCGCCACCTGGTCATCAGAAGGGGAAAGGAGAAGATTAATTGTGTGTCGTCTGCATAGCAATGATAGGAGAGACCATGTGAGGTTATGACAGAGCCAAGTGACTTGGTGTATAGCGAGAATAGGAGAGGGCCTAGAACAGAGCCCTGGGGGACACCAGTGGTGAGAGCGCATGGTGAGGAGACAGATTCTCGCCACGCCACCTGGTAGGAGCGACCTGTCAGGTAGGACGCAATCCAAGCGTGGGCCACGCCGGAGATGCCCAACTCGGAGAGGGTGGAGAGGAGGATCTGATGGTTCACAGTATCGAAGGCAGCCGATAGGTCTAGAAGGATGAGAGCAGAGGAGAGAGAGTTAGCTTTAGCGGTGCGGAGCGCCTCCGTGATACAGAGAAGAGCAGTCTCAGTTGAATGACTAGTCTTGAAACCTGACTGATTTGGATCAAGAAGGTCATTCTGAGAGAGATAGCGGGAGAGCTGACCAAGGACGGCACGTTCAAGAGTTTTGGAGAGAAAAGAAAGAAGGGATACTGGTCTGTAGTTGTTGACATCGGAGGGATCGAGTGTAGGTTTTTTCAGAAGGGGTGCAACTCTCGCTCTCTTGAAGACGGAAGGGACGTAGCCAGCGGTCAGGGATAAGTTGATGAGCGAGGTGAGGTAAGGGAGAAGGTCTCCGGAAATGGTCTGGAGAAGAGAGGAGGGGATAGGGTCAAGCGGGCAGGTTGTTGGGCGGCCGGCCGTCACAAGACGCGAGATTTCATCTGGAGAGAGAGGGGAGAAAGAGGTCAGAGCACAGGGTAGGGCACTGTGAGCAGAACCAGCGGTGTCGTTTGACTTAGCAAACGAGGATCGGATGTCGTCGACCTTCTTTTCAAAATGGTTGACGAAGTCATCTGCAGAGAGGGAGGAGGGGGGGGGGGGAGGAGGATTCAGGAGGGAGGAGAAGGTGGCAAAGAGCTTCCTAGGGTTAGAGGCAGATGCTTGGAATTTAGAGTGGTAGAAAGTGGCTTTAGCAGCAGAGACAGAGGAGGAAAATGTAGAGAGGAGGGAGTGAAAGGATGCCAGGTCCGCAGGGAGGCGAGTTTTCCTCCATTTCCGCTCGGCTGCCCGGAGCCCTGTTCTGTGAGCTCGCAATGAGTCGTCAAGCCACGGAGCGGGAGGGGAGGACCGAGCCGGCCTGGAAGATAGGGGACATAGAGAGTCAAAGGATGCAGAAAGGGAGGAGAGGAGGGTTGAGGAGGCAGAATCAGGAGATAGGTTGGAGAAGGTTTGAGCAGAGGGAAGAGATGATAGGATGGAAGAGGAGAGAGTAGCGGGGGAGAGAGAGCGAAGGTTGGGACGGCGCGATACCATCCGAGTAGGGGCAGTGTGGGAAGTGTTGGATGAGAGCGAGAGGGAAAAGGATACAAGGTAGTGGTCGGAGACTTGGAGGGGAGTTGCAATGAGGTTAGTGGAAAAACAGCATCTAGTAAAGATGAGGTCGAGCGTATTGCCTGCCTTGTGAGTAGGGGGGAAGGTGAGAGGGTGAGGTCAAAAGAGGAGAGGAGTGGAAAGAAGGAGGCAGAGAGGAATGAGTCAAAGGTAGACGTGGGGAGGTTAAAGTCGCCCAGAACTGTGAGAGGTGAGCCGTCCTCAGGAAAGGAGCTTATCAAGGCATCAAGCTCATTGATGAACTCTCCGAGGGGACCTGGAGGGCGATAAATGATAAGGATGTTAAGCTTGAAAGGGCTGGTAACTGTGACAGCATGAAATTCAAAGGAGGCGATAGACAGATGGGTAAGGGGAGAAAGAGAGAATGACCACTTGGGAGAGATAAGGATCCCGATGCCACCACCCCGCTGACCAGAAGCTCTCGGGGTGTGCGAGAACACGTGGGCGGACGAAGAGAGAGCAGTAGGAGTAGCAGTGTTATCTGTGGTGATCCATTTCTGTCAGTGCCAAGAAGTCGAGGGACTGGAGGGAGGCATAGGCTGAGATGAACTCTGCCTTGTTGGCTGCAGATCGGCAGTTCCAGAGGCTACCGGAGACCTGGAACTCCACGTGGGTCGTGCGCGCTGGGACCACCAGATTAGGGTGGCAGCGGCCACGCGGTGTGGAGCGTTTGTATGGTCTGTGCAGAGAGGAGAGAACAGGGATAGACAGACACATAGTTGACAGGCTACAGAAGAGGCTACGCTAATGCAAGGAGATTGGAATGACAAGTGGACTACACGTCTCAAATGTTCAGAAAGTTAAGCTTACGTAGCAAGAATCTTATTGACTAAAATGATTAAAATGATACAGTACTGCTGAAGTAGGCTAGCTGGCAGTGGCTGCGTTGTTGACTTTGTAGGCTAGCTGGCAGTGGCTGCGTTGTTGACACTACACTAATCAAGTTGTTCCGTTGAGTGTAATAGTTTCTACAGTGCTGCTATTCGGGGCTAGCTGGCTAGCTAGCAGTGTTGATTACGTTACGTTAAAAGAACGACAACAATTATCTTTGATACACAGACGGCTATGTAGCTAGCTATGTAGCTAGCTACGATCAAACAAATCAAACCGTTGTGCTGTAATGAAATGAAATATGTGATACTACCTGTGGAGCGAAGCGGAATGCGACCGGGTTGTTGAGTGCGGAAGTTCTATTCAGTAGACGTTGGCTAGCTGTTGGCTAGCTAGCAGTGTCTCCTACGTTAAGGACGACAAATAGCTGGCTAGATAACCTCAGTAAATTAAGATAATCACTCTAAGACTACACGCTCTAAACTACAGAATTATCTTGGATACGAAGACAGCAAAGACAACTATGTAGCTAGCTAACACTACACTAATCAAGTCGTTCAGTTGAGTGTAATAGTTTCTACAGTGCTGCAATTCGGTAGACGGTGGACGTATGCAAGCTGGCTAGCTGCTGGGCAGATAGCAGTGTAGACTACGTTAGGACGACGAAATACAAGTTGCAATAGAAGTACTGTTTCACTATGTTGTCCTCTTTCTTTTCCTTTTTCTTCTGTCCTTCTTTTGTCCTTATTTTGTCTTCCTTTCTTCTGTTAACTAGATATTTTTTGTTGTTATTCTTTGTAAGCTAGCTAGCTTCTTCCAGGAGAGTCCCTAGCAACTGCTTAGCAACAAGTAAACAATTCTGCTAGCAATTCAGCTAGCTAAGATAACTGTACAATTTTATGAAAAATAGTTAATTTTTCAAAAGCCTGTCTTTTTGGTTTGTTCCTTGTTTTGTCTTCTATTGAGTCTTGCAGTTTTCTCTTGATTTTTTTGATGTACTTCACTCTAAAAAAACATTTAAATCTCAATATATACAGGAGCTCATTTTTCAGCAGCTGCTCAATTTAGAACTCCGGAACATCACTGTTAAACCACAAAGCAGCTTTCTCTTTGACCCTCGCCCTCTTGCTCTCTCTGTCACCCGGATACACTTTTGGACACAAACATGAATTAATCCTGGAACCTAACAGGGTTTTGTCTATAATGAATATAATCCTATAATCCCATATCGTCATGAGCTGTTCTGATGGTTTGTTCTTATAGACAGATCAACTTTTATCTGGAGAGGATACAGGCTCTGTTCACCAACTTATGTAAAATTACAAATCATTTATGGCCTATTCTATAGGGTGCATTGTTTAACCTATTTTCCCATGCATGCAACAAATGGCAATATTTATAATAGTCAAAGACACCCTTATGATGATTAACACGGCAAAGTTTCCCTATGCACTGATACTGTTATTTATAGTTTTTAAACGACCAGTATAATTATGACAGAAAACAGGAGATAGGGTCAAGATCAGAGATTAGGTTATTGTCATTTTCCTTTAGTGCTTTGCTGGTTACATAGTTATTGACCATGTTCAGTAGTCAATAATACAGTTGCTAGGAGCCCCTTCAGCATTATGATAGTGTACAGTAATCTCCATCCATTGCAGCCCACACCTGTCAATGGTGATCCATTGAGATCAGAGGTGTGCACAGGGCATAATAACCAGACAACAACAAAAAAAAGAGCTCACTCTGCCTAGCTACACGATTAAAGGTATTATGACTGTAGGCTAAACATATTGCTACAGACCAACTACTCTTCCTACATGATGTATATTTATAAACAGTAAGACGATGTAGACTAACTGTCACGTTCTGACCTTTATTTCCTTTGTTTTGTCTTTATTTAGTATGGTCAGGGCGTGAGTTGGGGTGGGAAGTCTATGTTTGTGTTTCTATGTTTTTTCTATTTCTGAGTTTGGCCTGATGTGGTTCTCAATCAGAGGCAGCTGTTTATCGTTGTCCCTGATTGAGAAGCATATTTAGGTAGCCTGGGTTTCACTGTTGGTTTGTGGGTGTTTGTTTCCTGTGTCTGTGTTTGTGCCACACGGGACTGTTTCGTATATATTCACTTTGTTATTTTGTATTGTGTCATGTTCAGTTTATACTATTAAAACATGGACACTTACCACGCTGTGTTTTGGTCCGATCCTTGCTACACCTCTTCAGACGAAGAAGAGGAAATCTGTCATTACACTAAGACTTTAGAAAACAGACTGGGACATAGAACACCACGAACAACTGCATCATTGGCAACAGTAGTGGTACAGCCGCTGCCGCATCAGAGCAGCACCACATCTGTCGACCTTGCAATGCGCATTCTCTAACCTGGACATTCCGTAGCAGCCAAAAGCAACACTCTCTGACATCATCGAAGGGGCACCGCATGGACAGCATGAGTAGATGGGCCAGGATGTCCTTCAGGTCGCTGGTGCGGTGAACTACGGTAGCTGGAGGAGAGGGAACAGTAGCTGGTATGGGTCCCTCACCTCCTGGCTGATGTGCTCCATTGCCGTGTCTCTGGATCTCGCGTCACGGCTGCCCAGCGTGTCCCATCTGGCCGTGGCATCCTGATCCGGGATGTCCATGGTATTCGGATTGTCTTTCTCGTGGCATATGAAGTGGACAGTGGTATAAAGTACATAAGTAAAAAATACTTTAAAGTACTAAAGTCGTTTTTGGAGGTGTCTGTACTTTACTATTTATAGTTTTGACAACTTTTACTTAATTCCTAAAGAAAATGTTGGAGTGTGCCCCTGGCTTCGCTTAATTAATATAAGGAATTTGAAATTATTTATACTTTTACTTCTACTTCTGATACTTGAGTATATTTAAAACCAAATACTTTTGGACTAATATAGTAGTATTTTACTGGGTGACTTTAACTTTTACTTGAGTAACTTTCTATTAAGGCATCTATACTTTTACTCAAGTTTGACAATTGGGTACTTTTTCCACCACTGGAAGTGCATGAAATGCTAACCGTTGTCAAATACTCAGATGCTAAAATATTTTATCTATAGCCTACCACCAAATGCATTCAATAGACAGCAGCTAGTACAAATATTCATGAATGTTCTTGACAAATATGTCAAAACTTGAACAATGTGACTGGAGGGTTTCCCCCTATTATGCAAAAGAAAAGAACACATTTTGACTGAATAAAAAGGACATTGTTTGCATTGTCAAGATATGTGTCTAAAGCTGAGGGAATGAACAAAAATGCATATCAATGGACAATGCAGAACAGTTTTCTGAACACTCTGTGTGAAAGCCAGTCGTTTGTAAACCAGAAGGTTAATGCCAACAATGGAAGCCTGCTTTTACAGTAGCACTATTGCAGAGTACAGCAAGCTAGCTGTACAAATCTAGCTAACGTTAGCTGTTTTGCAGTTCGTTAGCAGCTTATAATGTGTTGTGCAAAACAAACACACAAAAAACATGCTTCCTATGTACTTCGAAAAGGCTTGGCACTGGTCTAACAGTATCCATAACACAGCCATTGTTTTAGTGGTTTCATTAGCTAGTTGTAAACATGTGGTATATGGTTTACAGTTGGTTAGCTAGCCAAATGGTCCATTCAATCTGTTCTTGCTCTCTCGGTCTCGACCCTTTTATGAACAGTGAATGGTTACAAACACCTATTGAGTACAAATATATATTTTAGCATACCAGCAGTTATATACCGTAGCCTCATCTTTCAGTACATCTTGCAAACGAAGGGTGTCATAGACAAATACTTAGTTAATTTACATTATTTCCACAGTTCATGCGGCAGTGAGACACCAAAAAGCATATTTCATTACTACAGAGCAGCAACTTGGAACTAATTTAACAAATTGAAAATTAATCTTGATATGTAATCCCCCTGTCTGTTAGGTTTATGTATTCTTGAGGGTATATTTCTGTTTTTTGTATTTGTTGTGTTCATAAAAAATTGTATACAATAAAATGTAAAAAAGCAGCATCTTGGGTTGACACTTGATTGGCAAGACTTATGTCCAATGGTCTGCTCTGTAACCAAATATAGGCAGATCTATCCAGATTTTGGCCAATAGCCATTGTGAAAGGCGGCCAAAACCCACTGCAGGGGAAACATGGATGTTTGTTTCTATTAGCAATCGGACCCATTCAAAAATGGGATGAAAAGAAATAACAAACTACACCTCCCAGCAAACATAGTGATTGTTGCTGAGCAGAGGGCCCCCTTCCCCTTGTTTATTAGAAATGTATAATAACACAATTTTAGAAGTGCACAATTTTAGAAGTTCTATTCTATATATCAGGTGACACACAGATGCATTTAAAATACTGTTTGCAACAGTGCCAACATTTACAACTCTTTGAATATAGAAATGTGCATTTTTTCTATTTGAAGATATAGAGTCCTTCACAATGGTATGGATAACTGAGGAACACTCAACTCTGTTATAAGAGAACGGAGTTGAGCATTCCTCAGCTAGGGTATGGAGAGAATAACATCATAGTTTGAGGTTTTTCATCATTTGGACTAATCATTGTGAAAACATTCAGTCTGTGATGGGGAGAGTACCACAGTGGGACGTGTGCAGACTGATGTCCCGTTCACGACTGTCACCAGATGGCAAGTGTCAGACAGACATGTTTTTCCGTTTCTTTATACATGTACACACACACACACAACTCACAAAACCCAAACCTGTGTGACACATGCAGAAATCTGCCATTTTTTCTGCATCTCATCATCATCAACATCTGCAAACAGGCTGCTCCAGCTTTGACAACTTTCTGAAGGTATGAAAATATAATTAATCATAATTTTCTACATGGCCAAATATTGAGCTAAAGTTGCTTGAAGTGGCAATTCAATTGATTTAATTATGGATCCAGACTGAATCAAAGAACAAAGGTGTTTTCAATTCTTGTTAGACTGATAAATGAAAAATGTCAGATATGCCCCTGTTCCAATCCCCTTTGATTCATCATATATTATATTAGTAGATTAAAAGTTAATCTCTCAACTTGTCTCTGATGAGGTCAAACCAAAGAAGAAGAAATCCAATGACGGCCTACACCGGCCAAACCGGGACGACACTGGGCTAATTGTGCGTCGCCCTATGGGACTCCCATTCACGTACAGATGTGATATAGCCTGGAATCGAACCAGGGGCTGTAGTGATGCCTTTTGCGTCACTCGGAGCGTATAGGGGTCCTTCAGGACCCGCTTAGGGAAGCACACAAACAAAGCATTGTTGGTTCCTCATTGTGGTTTTTACATGTCAGCTTCTGCGTGGCCAAATGTCAAAGATATTTTATTAGAATGATTGTAGGGTAACATTTGTTACTTGTATTTGTAATGTATGTTTGTTTGTCATACACATTGTACATGCACAAAAATAGTCCGTTTGTAATGATTTAACTATTGTGACATTTGTATGTTTTTGTCTTATAAACACTCTTAATATAACAGCATCAGACTATTTTCTTATGTTCTAAATTAGTCAGATTTTAATGCAACTATTCAAGCCAGATTTGACAACACTACTTCAGTCCAGTGCTTTGTGGCTTAATGGTCACATACAGTCAATATCCACTAGATGGCAATCTTTCTCCAGGATAGGAAAATAGATGCACAGCAAGGCCTCCAGTTCTACTTCAACACATCAGTCAGTAATTGATTACAGCTTGTTGTGAAATTATGAGTTCGGTTTAGGGACATGGAGACTTATATTTGTTTACAAACAGATACACAGGCGTTGTCTCAGTCTCAGACACATAATTACCAAAGAAACTCCCCAGATGCCCCCAAAAAACAGTGGTCCAACTATTAATCGACCCCAACTTTGGTCCTGACCTGCAGGTGTGTGTGTGGTAATAGGGCAGTGGTCTGCTTTCTCTGGTCTACTCAGGGTTCAATTAAAAGCAAAATCTAAATTGTAAAAAAGTGAAAATGGGGATCTGGCAGGGCTGGTCTCTAACCCTAGCTGAAATGGAATGTACAGGGCCCTGAGTCATGGGAGAAGGGGCTCAGCTGACACTCGTTGTTTTTACCAGCCGTATGATTCGCTTCCATATCTCTGCCATCACTGGGTTCTGGTATATTCTGTGTGATTCGGAGCTCACTGCATCACTCTGCACAGAGAGGGGATAAGAGAGCATTACTGAATCCAGTGTTTTGTTTCGTACTTCCTTATTAGATTGTCGACTAGCACTGGGAGCAGAAATCAAGTTAACTCAGATGAGCCCTGGCCTTTCTCTCCTCTCCTTCCTTCTCTCTATCATTCCATCTCTCTCACCAGTTACCTCTTCCACCACCAGCTTTACCCACTCCCTTACTTTCTCTGATTTACTCCCCCTTCTCACTCTCTCAACCTCCTAATCTGGTTTCACTTTCCCTCCCTCTCCTGCCCTATCTGAAACTGGCCAGTGGACAAGACAGAATGGTTTTCAGTAGCAGCCAGAGGGGAAGCCCAGAGAAATGTCTGTATTGTTACAGTGCCAGGCATGTTGCTGTGGGTGTGTGAAAGTCCCAAAACACAGTCCCTGGACAATTGGCACTCAAGGTCTTTTCAAATTATAATAAAATAAAAACATGAAAAATAATAATGGTCTTTTTTTCTGACTGTTTGGGTTACTGACCATCTCTAAACAGTAACTAAAGTGAAGCATGTTGACTTGAATGATTTCACAAGACAAATTCCCTGTCAGTGAGTTGATCAGTAATCAAGAATCTGATAAGACTGACTGGGAGATTTTGCCCTCTTCTGTATAAGGGCATCTGGGGACATAGATCGGAGATGGATTTGACTAAAGTAAAAGAACCATGTGGCTCACCAACCATCCATGTCCACTGCACACTAAAAGGCGCTGCATGGTTATTCCAAAGTGGCCGTTTAGCATTTACTGCGGTGCAGCCTCTGCAGATGTTAGGGCTTTCAGAGCTATTGTAAAGGAAGTTGTCAAAGTTGTCAATAGTTTATACAGGACGTACCACCCCTACCTACCTTCAACCAATCATGTCAATACGGAGCTACGGAACCCTCTGCATTGTTACAAAATTTGAGAGATGCACAGGAAGGCAGTATGGAGCTTGATTTGGCCTCTTGCTTGCCTCCGGAGGCTCCACAATTGCATCCCACCCTCCATACAAAGCCTCCGGCCACATTTTCAGATTAAGCATAAATTGTCTTTAAGTGCAGGGCGTAAGATTGTTAGTGTTGGAAAGATAGAAAGGACAGAGTATTTTGTGTCCAAAACACCTCGTCTTTCCTGTAAGGAAAAGAATGCCAGCCTCGAGTGCTGCTCCTGAACAGACTGAAACCCTCTAAAAGGCGATGCATTGGTAGATGATGGAGCAGCGCAGATCTGTTGTGAAGTTGTCAAGGAAGTGAGTTTGTTCAGGACCTCTCGCCAACCAAACTTGTCAATGCTGAGCTATACGGAGCCATCTGCATTGTTACAACATTTGGGAGGCGCATGGCAATGCAGTATGGAGCTCAATTTGGCCTCTGGAGGCTCCGCAATTGCTTCACGTTGTCCATAAGGAGCCCCCGACCCCATTGACAGATCAAGCATAAATGATCTTTAACACAACGACAGCGCAGGCACACACAAACACCTTCAAAAATGCACATGAACTTATTCACACACGCTTTCTCTCCCAATAGCATTTTCTGCTAAGTAAGCAGGACTTGTGACCCTGGGAACTGACCAAATATCCTGTTAGTTTGAGAGAGTGGACAATAAACTGGATGTTTGAGGAAAAAAAGGAGTGTGAGAGAAAGAGGGGCAAGAGTGAGTGACACCTTTGGTCCAATATGTGCCAGTATGGCTCCTTAATGGGTAATGCAGCCTTAACTCTGTCAATAAGTCAGTCATATCAAGGTCATTGTTTGCATACACAGCCAGTGGTAGAGATCCTGTTGTGTGTGAGGACACTAAGTAGGAGCGATAGAGAGAAGGGGTAAAAGAGAACAGTATTTTTCTGGCCAGGATTTGCCCCTACTACCCTGGATAGGCACAAGACAGGTGTGCATGTCTATGTGAGAGACAATGCTGCAGAATAAATCAGTAAAAACCCATTGCCTTTCTACAGGAGTTGTGGGCAAATTGACCCCTCCAGCACACAGCTAGACCACCAAGCCAAGAGTGATCTGTGTTTATGTTTGACTGTCGCCGATGTCCACATCTTCACTCTGGGGCACCGAATGCAGTTGGCACTTCTTATTAGTCCAGCAGCTAATCTCTGAAATCTGTAACTTCTGCTGCTGAGCCAACCTGATAAGAGGTTCAAACTCAAGGCCTTGGTTACCAAACGGTTTCAGTGTAGAGCCCATTGTAGCAGTCTTGGTTTGTGATTTACAGCATGTTGCACTGCATTCTGAATAAGTTGCAGCAACAGTAAATACACAAAGTCCATGTTCAACAATAGTCAAACTTTATTGAATTTAACATCTTCAAGCTAATGGCAAAACTAATAAAAGAAAACAAGGCAAATCAAGTTCCAGGCAAAATGGATATAAAACAAGCATAAAACAGTAGCAGGCATCATGGCTAAATATAACAGCAACTGTACGTGTACATATTCATCTGCATCTTTGTGCACATGAGAGCAACACAGAAGAATCATTCCAGAAGACCTAGAACCTCTTATTTAACTGGACTAAAATCAAGGTGATAGAAAGTAAAACTCAATTTTAAAAGCTCTATAAACATAAGCTTCAGAGCTTCACACAGAAAATGGTGGCTGCTCCAGAGCCATAGACATGTAAACATCAGCAAACTGGGTTTGAGATGTACAATAGTAATGGGTGCCATTGTTCCAAAGACAGCTACATTCTCAGGTCAAGAATGTAAATTTAATTCTATGTTGGAATGTAGCCAAGTCATAGAACACAACAATTTGACATGCCTTTGAATCTGGCCAGCTGACCCATTCTTGTGTCTGGTTTAAGCTCGCAAAGTCAAGCATGACTGAGAAAACAAAGACATTTAAAGCTGCTCTCACCACTCAAAGCATCTTTGATTGAATCTTTACAAGGGGTCTGGAAGTGCGGAGTCCCTTTAATATCTACTGGGTGTACTATCAAGTTAAGACAAAAATACAAATCTTAATTTATGTTCAACCGAGTAAGGCACTTTTCTTGAAAAGGTGCATGGAGAGGGGCCAGGCCATGTGACTTAGTTTGCCCGAGGTGAGGAAAAAAAATTGTATCTGAATATTTGTATCATTTGCTATGGGTACTGGCAATGTCATGTGACAAACACTGAAAGAAAATACTCACTGCTACATTGTGTGTTCCTACAGCATGCACACAGTTTAAATCATAGTGTCCTTAAGACCATGGCAAAATGAGAAATAATGGTGAAGTAACACTCAGAATGCTCTATGGATTCACAAATGCTTATCAGTTGCCTTCACCTGACATTTGGCCATTAACGTTCCTTTGTGTGAGTGAGAGTAGAGGACTCAATGTTCAGCATACTGTGAATGCAGACAAAGCAAAACTAGATTTGTACATCTGACTTGCCATAGGTTGGGGGGGGTTGTCTTTGGGATGTAGCCTAATGCCATCGGGTGACTGCAGATTAATCTTTAAAAGGCAAACCTAAGGTGATCAAGAACATACATTAAATCAGGGCGAATGAACGACAACGGGCACTTTTAAATTACACTGAGTGTTCCATACAAAGCAAGGTGATATTTTTTCATAATTATGAAAATATTGAGCTAAGAGTTCTCACAACCATTCATACATTTTTGGCAGCAACAGGAAGGCAAAAAGTACAAAACAAAACAGTCAGTGCCGCACTCCATTTTCCATGCCAAGACTGAGAACTTCGACATTAACACACATTGTTCAGGCATACTCTTCTCTACCAAATTGTTTGACAAATTAATCAAGTGGTTCTTTTTCTTTTAAGTGTCTGAAGCCCCAATAGCATAATTCACCAGAAAATATTACATTTCCATTTGTTTGACATGCATTAATGCAGAAAAAAAGAAGCCATTGCAAGTGAATGCTACTGAAAAAACTCAAAGAATACTCAACCTTGCCTTTACAGGATTGAAAGTTCAAACCTTTAAGGTAAATCAACTGAATGACATGATAGCTTTATGTACAAAGGGGACAAAGTCTAGCAGCAAGCTAATCAAAAAACTAGACCCATACTGTTTGCGCTCTAAACTTGGGAAACTTAGTCACTGCTTTTCTGTAGTTCAACACCCATCTCCTCTCCTTGGCACTACATTATTTTTTTTTTATTTTTTTTTAAAGGTGCCTCAATGGTGAGAAAAGAAAACTTCCAAAATGCAAAGGACAATGTCTCAACATTAAAAGTTCAGGGACCAGTTATTATTAAGTCAGTTATTTGACACTTTCAAAACTCTATCCAATTTTTTTGCATGACTCCAGAAAACATTAATTTACTAACTATGCTTAAAATGACTGCCTGGGGAGGACAGCTCATAATATTAATGGCTGGAACGGCACGAATGGCATCAAACCATGTTTGAGATGTGATACTATATACACAGATTCTGCTCCAACCACTACGAGCCCATCCTCCTCATTTAAAGTGTCACCAATCTCCTATGCTCCTTTGAGACCCCTCTATCAAAGTCAGAGTTCTCTTCTTCATAGCAATGGTAGCCAAAATAATGGGCAACTGGGCATTTTTAATACATGACCCTAATCCTGATGAGCTGTTAATTGCTTTTTTTTTTTAACCAAGGAACCCCACCTGTGTGGAAGCACCTGCTTTAAATATACTGTATCCCGCATTCATGCAAGTGTTACCTATAAATGCCTTTCCACCGTTATTATTTTTAAAAACACCGGTCATTAGAATAGGTGTGTGTACAATATGAGGGGAAACTAGTATTAGGGAGCTGTGTGGAACTTAAGCCCTACATTTAATGAAACAAAATATATTCAGTCTGCATAGGGGTCACTTTTCAACCAATGCCATTCTAAATCAAATTAAACCTAATAGGTCTTCATCCATCCATCCATCCAAAACCAAGATGAGCAACTACTGTATCTATCTACTCTTCAATAATAAAAGGCTCTTCAGTACAGCTGGGATACTAGGGTTCTCAGGGTTGGGCTCAATTCCATTTCAATTCATAAAGTAAACTGAAATGTAAATCACTCCCAATCATTTTCTATGAGGAAAATGTGGAATTTCAGTTTACTACCTGGGTTGGCTGAATTAAAATGGAACGGAGGCGGGTGGTTCTGTTCTCGCGATACTGCTCCTGTCCTGTGTCCAGACTGCTTTTACTTCACGACAATCAAGCCTCCGCCAGGAGGAAGAGGAGCATCATCATAAATCTCCCTCATTCCCCCCACTTTAAGTAACAGACATTTAACATTAAAGGCACTTCCAATACTGTCAGCATCAAGGTGCATGCTGTCTTTTCTTCCAACTCAATAATTTATACTTCTGATTGATTTATCACTCCCATATATTTACCACAATATTTTATCTGCAGACCCCTACAACCGTGTCCTAAAGACTTGGCTCATTGTGATTTCCTTCCTGTTAAAGGAAGGTGGTGGGTCAAGGGGTCATCTCCAGTCTAGTGGTCCGACTCATCACTGCAATCTGTTTGGCTGAAGTCGGTAAAGATTTGGGGGGGGAGTTAGGGGTTGACTTGTGTTTATTGCATTGAGCTGCTCTTTTGGCAGTGTGTATTGTTTGCCAAACACACACACAGCACTGAGTCTTAACACCAAGAGAGCCCAACTCATCCGCCACTTAAGACGGGGGAAATCTACTTAAGCAGGGCTCTACTCTGACTTGTGTGCACCTAAGTTGAAAAATGTAGGCACACAAATACATTTAATAGCACAATGCTAAATATTTGAGGTAATAACGCTAGAATTATAATTTCCTACGTGCATTGGTGCTCCTAAATACATTTTTAAAAATCCAGTTCACACAGCAAAATATTTACACGCATATGTGAGTAAAGTGGTCACACTAAGGCCCTGCTTAGAGGATGGACCATTGCTTATAGTTCTCCTTTTATTCTTACTTTAACAGGCATCTCTGCCATCAGATGAATACAAACTCTTCATAAAGGAGTTGTGAAAACACCTACCCAGATCTGTCCCATGACAAACAAGAAAAAAAGCTATGCTATATCATACAGTCATTTAGTTCCAAAAAAGAAAGGGGGAGGGGACCTCAAACAGTGTTTCCAAAGCATTACCAAGGTGCATGAACAAGCTAGTACTCCAACACTGTGGCAGCCCCACTATACACCAGCAGAATTGAAAGTTTACATAAATTACTATTGGGTCTATTAATGACAGGCCAGGCAGGTAAAACATTAAGATGAAGGGACAGGGGAGTGAAGCAGTAAACAAGTTTGCTTTTCATCCAGTCAGCACACAGGAGAATAGCCACAATGACTCACTGCAGGAGACGGGGGAGGGGGGTGTAGGATAGGAGAGGGGGAACGAGATATGGGTGGGTGGGGAGCGAGAAGAGGGGACGAGAGACGGGGAATCCGTAGTGATGTAATCCTCTGTTGAAGGCCCGAATGCCACTGCGCTGGAGTTTACTTCAGCTGCACCAGGGTGTGAGAATTGTGCAGCAAACTACGTACAGTAACAGATATGGCGCACTTGTGGGTGTACAGTTTATAACCTTGTGTGTATTTAAGCTACAGGCCTAAACCACAGGTTGGCACCGCAATGGCATTAGGCTTTTGGGAAAAACACTGATCGGAAAACCTGTGATAATCACAATGGCCAGGGGTTCAGGTTTGGGTGTTCATAGTGGGCCCCAGAGTAGGTATTGTGGTTGGTGGAAGTGGAGTGGGTTCTTCAGAGGGTGTGGTAGTTGCGGTCCTTGGACTTGCAGAACTTGTAGAGGAAGAAGACCACGGCCTGCAGGCCCAAGACCAGCACTATGCCCCCAATGAAGCTCGCTGCGTCAAATGTGGAATTCTTATGAGGCGCTGGAGAGGGCCCCACAGGTGATGCGGTGGTGACACTGACGTCTGCACAAGGAGGGAGAGCGCCAAGTTGGTTATTTCACTGTATGAGCCACTAGCCAGGGCTAAGTGGATATAGAACCATATTGATAATACACAGGTGGAATCCAGTTTTTATTCAGTAACACTTTTCTATGGAATCCTTGGTGCTCTACAAGCAGCCATAAATACAATTGTCTTGATTTCATACCAGGCTGGGCTGGCATGGGAACTTACTTGAAGCATGCGTTGCGGCAGAGACTGGGACGGTACCGTTAGTGGCAGGCAGGGCAGTTGGTACTGCAGTGGTCAGGTCAGCTGTAACCAGCGGTGAGATGTCAGTTTAGTATCATTTCACTAAATGCATATATACTAGACATACAAAAACAGTTGACCATTTCACCATATTTAAATTTGACATACAAAAACTCCCTCAAAAGAATCAAGTCACATAGTAAACATACAACGATTTGAAGGGAGCAGACGAGATGCTGGTTACCTGGGGTGGGCTCAGGCTCAGTGGTGCTGCTGTTAGTTGCATTGCTGGCCATATGGGTAACTGGAGCAGTGGTAGGAGAGTGGGAGATTGTGGGTGGGGCAGGGATGTCAGTTACAACTGTAGTAGCAACAGGTGGAGATCCCATTGAAGCGACGGACACCATGAGAGACAGGGTAAAAAGCAGGAAAGAAGGAGATCGCCAGGTTATGGCGGTGTCTATGTCTGAAAAGTCCCAAAATGATTCCTTCCCTTTCCTTCGTGCCTTCCCTTGTGATCTGACAGGGCTAGATTGGTGAATGTAATAGGGTGAATTAATTTAAACAGCTTTCACCCATTTAATCCTTTTGGACCAGTGGAAGGATGAGGGATGGGAGGAAGGAGCCATGGGGTGGAGAATGGCAGGGACAAAAGGAATTAGGAAAGAAGGGAAGCATTTTAGAGTGTTGAGACAAAGCAACTAAGACCACAGAACAAATATATAGAATCTCTACATATCTCTAGATCAGTCACTTACTGTTGAAGGTAGACTTGTCATGTTAACAAAGTGAGTCAGTGGAATGACAACATCTAATCCCTCTGGAGAGGCTTTTAATTGAACCAGGTGATGGTATTAGTCCTTACCTGAGCAGGTTTCATTAGAGCACTTGCCCACGGTCATGTTCTGACTATTTATGGACGAGATGTTGACACAGGAAACATTGGAGACAGTTGGAGTTTCTCTAACTGAACAGGGGGATAAAAGAAAAACACAAGCACAAATAAAAGATGTGATTGTTTCCTGTAGAGCACACACTAAGACAAGAAAATATATTCATGTGATCATTTCCAAAAGATTCCTTACACTAATCCTGACACCCCACGGAACACGAGCAGTTTAAAAACACAAGGATCACCTTTGTTTTCAGTCAAATTAATTAGCACAAGGTGAGATGTTAATTAAATGGTTGTCAGCTCAGGAGTCCTTCGGTGTTCCTTTTCCTAGTCCTCCTCCCTGGAAAGTCCTGAGTCAAAGCCCGTTCCCCCTCCGAATGCATGATCTTTCCATTACTGATTACTGTTACATTGTCAGAGTCAAGGGCCCTTTAGGGTGTGCATGTGTGACAAAAAAAAGTGAGATGAGTGTGGAGGTACAGGAAGAGACTTGAAAGGACCAGAAATCCTAGCCTCTGAGCAAATCCCCTTGCTCTGGACATCAGCTACAAGAAGTGACACGGACTAACTGTTAGTCTTCATTTAATCCTTAGTCTTAAAACAACCCCCCCCAAAAAAGATTTATACCATGGATCATTCAGCTGTTCGATTTCAAATTTTAGGACCCTTTAGCGTGTCACTTGAAACATTGCATTTGTCCTTGCTGCTATTAGCCCATAGAACACAACGAATAACAGCTTCTGACATGGATAAACAGATATTTTTTCTTCTTTCAGGGGGGGGCAGTGGCCATTACATTTTTTGGTACCCAGCTACCTTCAGTCATTTACATGTTTGTGAGAGACTCACCTTCCCTTAGAGGGGTCATAATAGTTATCTAGGCCAAACCGTTCAGACACGACAGACATTTTCATCTAGCTCTGCCACGTTTCACCACAGATGCAGAAGAGCGACATCGGCGGATGTGGCGGCTTGAGAGGCAGCCCAAAAAACAAAAAAACAGATAGCCAGCTTAAACTGACAAGATTGATGGGAGTTTTTTATGATGCTAATTACATTTCCGCAGGGGCCCATCAACTCTAAGGGGTTACTAAAGAGAGTAGGAGAGAGTTGTTCCATTGTCAGAGTCAAGGGTCCTTTAACAAGACATTGATTTTCACCACATTTATCATACAGTAAAAAAATTAGGTAGGGCTATACTTACTATTCTGTGACATCATGCACAACAACCACAGCCAAAACTGGAAAACTGAACCAAAACAGAAAATGTATGACAGCTCTTTGCTGAAAAAAAAACAAGTGTCTGATATTCACCTCTGTTTTGACACAGATCCTCATATGACCAATCTGGTCTGGCCTCACTATAAAAACAGTGTGAAGACAATTAGCCTAAGTTGACTTGCTGCTGCTCATAGCCAAACATTGACACGAACAGAAACCTTGGTGATCTTATACCCTTCCTTTTCTGTATGTGGAGTGTTGCCACTACCCTTGCAAAGTGTCTGTGACCCCACTACTATCAGTGTATCCAGCAGACATTCTATTGGCCGAGGGGGGTAGAAGGGTCCGTTACCTCACAGGCAGCTGTGAAAGTTGGAACTCACTCACATACATTCCAGAAGGATTATGACATGCTAGGGGCATCCAGTGAGAGAGCAGAGAGGACGCTTGTTAGAGGAGAAACACTTAAGGCTCATAATACCGACGCGTAAGTGCGCCTTCCGTTTTTCTTACATCAAGACCTTTAAGACCACTGAGCTAAACCAGCTGACACGTCACTCTGCGGCATTAAAATACAGCCTTCAGAACAAAATGGTGTCACTCTGACGGAAATGCATTGTGCACATGATATCCCTAAATCAAAGACTAATCTGATAATAACAGTGGGGTTGAAAAACTCACGACAGCGAGTTGGGTTATTACCTAGGCCTAAGTGAGCTGGGTCTGTAGTATACTTTAGAACTACCACCTTCATAGTAAGTCTGTCAGCTTTCAGATTTGCCGAGTTCATATCTAATAGGCGATCTGCGAGAAGCATTAGTTCAGTCCTAAGACCTACTGTGTGGTTAGAGAAGTTAGTTCGGGTGTGCGTTTAAGAGTGACTGGAGTAGTGGTGAAAGTTGTTTGTTCTGGTGTGTGACACACGGTGCTATAGGATTTTGTCTATGTCGTTGTGGCTGCTGAGAGGAGCGAATAGGAGCCACACACACTAAGAGCTAAGGCTGGGAATTGCCAGGGACCTTCCGAGACAATATAGTCACGATACTTCGGTGCCGATTCAATATGTATTGCAATTCTCACGATTCTGTGTGTATTGCGATTCGATACTGTGATTACATTGTGATTCAGTGATCTAAAAATATTGCTGCAGAGTGACGAGAGCCATGAGAAAATGTATTTTGATCAGACATGGAAATAGAAGTGCTGAAAACAAATTGGCTACGTACGTAATTTAAAAAAAATTAGAACAGGCTATGAAGGGAAAATACTGGAGTTTTGGTGCAGGTACAGCAGACTAGGGCTAAAATAATATTGCAAGTGTCAAAACAATAAAATATATTCAAAAAATCAAATATTTTCCCCCATCGCTACTAAGAACCCAAATCGGATTCCTTCTACATCTCCACACTCAGTTGTACAGGTGTCCCTGTACAAGATAAGATGTGCGCATTCACACGGATGTAGCACACAGATACCACACTCATTTCCTGTCACTGTTCCTTAACATTTTGAGGTGGTAGTCATGGTAACAGTCATTTGCAACAAAAAACTAATCCAAATAAATCAGACCCGCGCATCGAGACAGGAACTTAAGTGGGAAAATAACCTATTTTCATACTTGAGTAAAAGTAAAGACACAGTACCCTAATAAAAAAATTACAAGGAACAGTGAGTCATCCAGTAAAATACTACTAAGGTATCAAAAGTAAAAGTATAAATAATTTTACATCCCTTATATTTAGCATACCAGACACATGAACTTGAATTTTCCTGCTAAGCATTTGAAATGTAACAAGTACTTGTCAAAATTGTACAGATTAAAACATGCATTGTTTTCATTAGGAATGTAGTGAAGTGAAATTGTCAAAAATATAAAGCACTAAAGTATAGATATCCCTAAAATGAACATTAAAGTATTTTTACTTAAGTGGATCTTTCTATAAAACTAGGGTACGAGTGAGAATTTCTTGTGGAGGACAACTGTTTGGCGCTGTTTCAAAGTCAATAATACATTTGCCCTTTTTTTCCTCATGTAAATACATTAAGATATAAAAAGGGGAACACATGAGTTTAATCAAAAACCTATGCTTTGAGTTCCCATATTTGTAAAAAATCATGTGACAAAGCACTACCTTTCCTTATATGTATGATACTGTTTGTTATATCATATACTAAGCATTTAACAATTGAATTACACGTTGACCTTGATCCTGTGAAATTCCTGGATATTGCTGCTGGACTCTTTCTGTATGGAGATCTCGGGAAGTTTACTGGAACCTAATTCAACAGTTTTGTTTCCGTCCCTCTCCTCGCCCCTACCGGGGTTCGAAACAGGGAACCTCTGCACACAACAACTGACACCCTCGAGGCATCGTTACCTATCGCTCCACAAAAGCCACGGCCCTTGCAGAGCAAGGCAAACTACTTCAAGGTCTCAGAGTGACGTCACAGACACTATTAGCACGCACCCTGCTAAAAAGCTAGCCAGCCATTTCACACCGGTAACAATAATATTTCATATTTCCCTAGGTTACGATGTGAAAACAGTGTTCAAGGGCACAGATGTCAAAAATAATATGCGATTGCAAAATCCAATGATTCAAAACAGAAGTATCTTCAAATAATAGTTTGATGCGTGTTTGATGGGTTGGTCCTGTGTGGCTCAGTTGGTAGAGCATAGTGCTGGCTACGCTAGGATTGTAGGTTCGATTCCCACGAAGGGCCAATACGAAAAACTTTGCTTTGGATAAGTGTGTCAGCTAAATGACTCAAATGTAAATGTGTAGTTGTTTAGTTACGTGGTGACATTATCACACAACATCAGCTGATTGAGGAAAGGATTTTCTGAAAAATCTGTTGCAGAGCTTGTGTGATACTGCATACAATTTTAAAACAGCTAAAGTGCAGGAATTCATGTATCTCACGAGGATTTACAGAAAATGTTGGTGTCTAGGTTATGGCAGTCAAGATAAATTAGCCTACTTCATGGACGTCATGAAATCAAGATTCCTGATGCAAGATTACGATCCGTGTAGTTTGATCATTTATTTAGTGAAAACTGACAGTTTGTTTTTGCATAGGAAAAATAAAGAAAAACCTCAAATGTGGGTGGGGTTATATGTGGTCAAGTGCACAGCCAACACTTCCTGTACTTTAAAAGGTTCTGGTCACCCTTATAACTCCATTCTAGGAATCTTTTATCAATTAATAGCTGCCCATACCATGCCACAGTAAGAGTTCTCAATTTCTGCATTAGATTTACTGTGTATTTACTTTAATAAACTGCTGTTACTGTAAATGGTTAGCTGACTGACAGTATATCCTAGCTAACCATTGTTAATCTTATTAAATTATTCTATAGAGCCCAAAACTATCCATTGCTAGAATAGAGATATGCTCTAGTTATAGTTAGATGTGCAACCAGACTAACTAGCTAGAATGAAGCAAGGGATTGAATAGTAGACATGTAAATTAGAGGTCGACCGATTTAAAATCGGAATGGGCGATTTCAAGTTATGTTGCTTATTACATTTCCGCAAGGGCTCATCAACTCGAGGGGGTTAATAAAGCGAGCAGGAGAGAGTTGCTCCATTGTCAGAGTCAAGAGCCCTTTCTCTAACAAGACATTGATTTAACAAAAGTGCATTTGGGCAAAAAGCACAATCGTTGCAAGAATGTACCTAACCATAAACATCAATTGCCTTTCTTAAAATTAATACACAGAAGTATATTTTATTAAACCTGCATATTTAGTTAAGAAATCCAGGTTAGCAGGCAATATTAAACTAGGGAAAATGTGTCACTTTCTTGCGTTCATTGCACGCAGAGTCAGTTTGGGCCACCTGACTCGTTGCGAACTAATTTGCCAGGATTTTACATAATTATGACATAACATCGAAGGTTGTGCAATGTAACAGTAATATTTAGACTTATGGATGCCACCCATTAGATAAAATGGTTCCGTATGTCACTGAAAGAATGAACGTTGTTTTCAAAATGAGTTTCCAGATTTGACCATATTAATGACTTAAGGCTGGCATTTCTGTGTGTTATATTATAATCAAGTCAATGATTTGACAATGGTCTGACTGAGCAGTGGTAGGCAGCAGCAGGCTTGTAAGCATTCATTCAGGCAGCACTTTCCTGCGTTTGCCAGCAGCTCTTCGCAATGCTTCAAGCATCGCGCTGTTTATGACTTCAAGCCTATCTACTCCCGAGATTCGGCTGGCAATACTAAAGTACCTATTAGAACATCCAATAGTCAAAGGTATATGAAATAAAAATGGTAGGGAGAGAAATAGTCTTAGAATTTCTATAATAACTACAACCTAAAACGTCTTACTGGGGAATATTGAAGACTCCTGTTAAATAAAAGGAACCACCAGCATTCATATGTTCTCATGTTCTGAGCAAGGAACTTAAACGTTAGCTTTCTTACATGGCACATATTGCACTTTTACTTTCTTCTCCAATACTTTGTTTTTGCATTATTTAAACTAAATTGAACATGTTTCATTATTTATTTGAGACCAATTTTATTTTATTTATGTATTATATTAAGTTAAAATAAGAGTTTTATTTATATTTATATATATATATATATATATAATTTTTTTTTTTTTTTCAATCTACCGATTAATCGGTATCGGCTTTTCGGTCGACCTCTTTTGTACACAGACAGAAACCAACCACTAGCACAAGTGGATGTGAAAGAACAGCCAGATCTGATACTCAAATATGCGGGACACATGTTATATTCTTCTATACTCGTGGGGACCTAAAATAGGTTTGACACTTCAGAACAAACTTTCTAGAGATTATTTTGGGGTGGGGACTATGTAGTTCCATGTAGTGAATCTGTCATTCAATGCATTTGTATGGGCTAATAGCAGTAAGGCCAAAAACAATTAAAACATGTTTTGTATACTTCAAAGGGTTCTTAAAAATAAAATAAAATTGCATAGCAAAATTATCCTTGGTGTGACCTTAAAACAATTCCATAGAGCTTAGTAGTATTTTGGGTTGACAATTAGGCTATTATCGTTATATTTTACTGTTAAAATAGGCCTACAGAAATTGTATTTAATAGAGACTAATTTGCCTACATCTTTATGTGCACTAATATCACAGGCAAATTTATTTGGGGCGAATTCAACTCCTGAGAATTGTAAACTCCAAACACATTAGCGAGATCACTAACTATTGACATAATACCCGCTACAGGTAGCCATGTTTGAATCAAACAGTAAATTCAATGTCCTAAAAATAGTATAAATAATAAGAAAAATACTTTGCAGTTGCTGCCTACTACCCAATGAGTCCTATGCACTTTCAATGGCTGTTGAGCATTTCCCACGCTTCATATGTCAAAGCCATATCTTGGTTGCAAAACAGCTGCGATAGAGCTAAATACCTACAGAAAGCTGAGAACCTCTTCTCTTCAGTGGCGGCAGTGACAACAGCATTTGCTTCCAACGCTGTAGATTGCGTTTCCCAGCATCTAGATTTTTATTTCTCTGCCTAGTCCTAATACATTTTTTTCTCATTCCTCTATTCCCGCTCGTCATCTTCCTGACATTCGACCAGTCTTCTCCAGTCTCTGGGATTGGAACAGTCTTCATCGAGGTCCACACAGTGACATGGAGAGTGTGTGTCCGAGTAGAACACACAGAAGTCTGTTATGCACCATTGTTCAGGCCTACTAGAGGCCTTTCAGAAAGCATCCCAAATACATTCACTCTCTCAAACAGTGACAAGCTCCGAGGGCCTAGATCCAGCTCAGTCCTCATTCCACGTAGTCAAGGAGGCTAGTATGCCTGGAACATGGACTATAAGCAAAACTTACCACACCCACAACTGACAGTATTTTAGGGGACTGTCTAGTTGGTTTGCAATGTTGGTGTTAATTATGCAGATCATGACAGACAGAGGCTCTTTATAAAAACATCCCACAACCCTTGGTAGCTTAAGTGGCTCAACCTCTTTTTTTAAAAACACAAGCGGATTTGCTTGGGTTCTTCCGAGTATCACACACACGGGGGAATGACACAGCTGTTCACTGTTATCATTTAGCAGCGCTCATATGGGCTAGGATCTGAGCTTGGCTTAGAAAATCCCATTTACTGGTCTGATAACATCCACAGGCAAACAAATAAAGCAGTGGCTTGGACTAAAATGCCACAGTAACAGGCAAACTGTGAGAGTAGAGTTGGTGGGAGAGGAGAGCTTGGTTGAGTCAGTTGGAGCAGCAAACAACCTCAAAGCAATAGGCTGGCTATATAAAGACTGTTATACTGCATACTGTACGACTCAGGCCTATAGGAGCTTAATATATCACACAATCGACCAAAGCAAAGACCGAAGCCTAACAACAAACATCTCCATTGGAGATCCCATACACACACTATCCTGCATAGTCAAGACATTTCTCAAGTCTGACCGGCACTCCCATTATCATAATGAGATTACTACGTAGAAAAGTGTTCTTGTCCAAAGACCATGATATATTTCTCTACTCTAAAATGGCTGGTGCGAAAGGGATTAAGGCCAAATGTCCTAAGCTGACACTTAATGGAGGACACAAATGTGTCTGTTCACTGCCTTGCGCAACCTGCCCATTGTCCAATTCCTTTTTGTATTTTACCCCTTTTTTAGTGGTATCCAATTGGTAGTTACAGTCTTGCCTCATCGCTGCAACTCCCGTACGGACTCAGGTGAGGCGAAGGTCGAAAGTCATGCGTCCCATGAAACACGACCCACCCAAGCCTTACTGCATCTTGACATAATGCCTGCTTAACCTGAAAGTCAGCCACACCAATGTGTCGGAGGAAACACCGTACACCTGGCGTCCATGTCAGCATGCACGCGCCCGGACCACCACAGGAGACGCTAGAGTGCGATGGGACAAGGACATCCCTGCCGGCCAAACCCTTCCCTAACCCGATCGAGCCTGGGCCAATTGTGTGCCACCTCATGGTACCCCCGGTAGTGGCCCGGCTGAGAGTGAGTCTGGACTCCAACCAGGATCTCTAGTGGTACAGCTAGCAACTGCAATGCAGTTCCTAAGACCACTGCGCCACTCGGGAGGCCCGTCCAATTGCTTTTTTACCTGCATCTCAAAATAGCTCAATCTTGATCCTTTGGAATTACTTGGTCAAAATGCAGGCGCCAGTGACTTATAATCTACCTGAAGAGACTGGTACTGTCTGGTAGCTCAATGATCATAACCCCAAAATACAGTACATGGCCTAGGAAATTATAAGGCTTACACATTAAGGACAAAATGTATGCCTCTTGATTACAATATCGCACAAATGTAGAAAATGATCGACACTGCCATACCGACCACTTACCGCAGGCATTTTGTGGATATCGTTCATAGACTATACTAGAGAAATGTGTAGCTTGATACATTTCCTAATATGGGTGATTGTTAATGGGACAATTGACAGCTACAACCATCAAACCAGTAGCAGCAGTATAAAGGATAATGCTATTTTTAAAAAAGTGGTGCACATTAATGTTATAAACTTAGCGTTCCATTTGTTATTACATCAATTCAGGCAATTTATCATAATATGGATTTTTGCCCATATCACCCAGCTTTAACGGGTAGGTACTACTTACATGTGCAGTTCAACCATTGACAGTCACCGACACAAGTGTCACAAGCGAGTTCAGCACATCCATCATCTGAAAGGGGAACCATCAATCAACATACAAGTAATTAGAAGTGTATACAAAGGTTAGTTGTAATAGACCAGAATTGTCACCAATGAGGGAATTAGCCCAACCTAATTGGACTTGCCAGGGAGATATTTACTTAATAGGCACATTAGATACTCATCAACTGTAAGCACGTTAGTCACAGGGAGCAGTAAAGTTATTTAGATAGGATTTCTGGTAGATGAATGCCTACGAGGTGAGCCTGGTCATGTCAATCGCCAACGTTGGTTTATGACATGTAAAACACCGGTTCATGTAACTAATGGAAATAAGAGAGGGACTGAGAAACCCGCTGTCCCAATGACGGACATTAAAATGTATTGCCCCTCTGTCCGTGTGACTTATGTAGCTTGACCTGTGATATTTTTTTTGCAAATATAGCTATAGATAACGCAATATAAATTAAAATGTGACGCAAGGATGACAGGCAAGCAAGGGCCATCTGGCCAACATAAGCTGGCCATTTCACTAACCACCCATCTTCTAAATTATGTTGTCCAAAGGGACAATAATCAAAACTCTTATTAAACAAATACATATGTGCCTGTTATTTCAGGGTTTGCTGACTTCAGCAATGTAGTCCTAAAAGCGAACAGTAGCAGCTATGACGAAATCAAGCAGCCCACGTTGGCTGTGTCGCTCGCAGTCTGAAAAAAAGACTAGAGGGCTAGCTCAGCTGCCTAACGTTACACATCTACCATTAAGAACGAACAAACTTGACAACACGTATGCTTCCCACAAATCGTTTAGAAACAGTTTGATGTCACATTCGGGGCAACTAGAACGAAAAATGGCATAAATATGCACTCAAAAACGGCTCGCGCATTTATGTATACGAGCTAGCGCTTAGCTCGCAGGCTTTCTTATGCAGAGCGCAAAAACAAGCTGTGCTTTACTAGGTCGCAAACTTACCTACGCTCGCAACTGTTGTTGCAGCTACCAATGCAAGGACTAATGTAACGTAAACAAGTTTTAAGTACATGTTTAATTTATATTTTCCACCAACTTGTTCGTCGTTCCACCCGATTTATGGGGAGTCGCGAGAGAGATCTGATTTCTGCTGGATACGGGTATTCTGACGCTGTTGCTATCTAACTGGCGACTTCCTTCTACCAGAGATATTCACTTTTGAGGAGATGGGAATTGTACTAACGCCTTTTGTGTCTTTGCCCAAGGGTTGTCAATGGGCCGCGCGGTGTATTCTGGGAGATTTTGGCACAGGTGCTTATCGGAGTCAATTAGGCGCTTTCTCCCAAAAAATAAATTACGTGAACGAAAAGTACAATATTATAAATATTTTCTGAGATGAGATGCGCAATTTATTCTCTGAAATATCATATAGTTTTGTAATCGTAATATTGCGTACTTTCGACGAAAACAGTCAGGTTTCTCATATCCTGACTTTTAGAATAGTTTGCGTTACGATTAGTTTAGCTTAGCAACCCCTTGACGTAGCATGACAACGTGAACGCAATTGGTCGACGGTGCTGGCCGGAGCGTTATACGTTTTACAGACAATTGTCGATGGGATTATTTTCTCCTCTTTTTCGAATATCTTTGTTTCTACACAGGTCATGTGGCTCTTTTTACTGCTTGCTTGCGGCAGGGTTGCCATGTCCGCGTATTTTTTGCTAATTGTTCTTCATTACAAACTATCTCGCGGGTGAAAATGTATTGGTCGCCGGTTTTTGGCCTACCTCACTGCCTCCGCCGTGGCATTGCTCTTATGAAAAATGTCTTTCTTGCAGAGAGAAATATATATATTTACTGTGACCTGCTGACTATCCGGCATTGAGTCAGACTGTCTCTGAGTGATTAAGTGACTTGAGTTGTGGGGAGGGCCGAAGTGGTTTGTTGCGACAGCGCTGCAACTGAGTCACTATTGTCTGAGTCACGTGAGTGAGGAGGCAAAGCAGCACATGCGCATGTCGTGACCTTTTGTAGTTAGTCTATTTAAAATTGTCATTAAGGCGACACCTATTTATTTCCAACCCGTTTTCAACAAAACATGCTAAATGCTAGGACTGATGCGCGTTTAAAAAATATTGTCGACATAGCACTGGAAAAAACTTTTGGCGCGCTAGAGCGCATTAGACAAATTCGATCTGGAGAAACTGTATCAAGTGAAGTGTTTTAGTCAAGGTCAGTTCTTGGGTCTCAAGGGTTAAGTAGATTTGTGCTAGTGGACATTTAAAAAAAATGGAAGTTATGGAACTCCCTCTTGTGTTTCTGTTGTGGGGAAAAAGTCCTCAATGAAACTGACATTAAATGTGGCGAATGATACATATGCATCTGTCACTGTAGGCTACTGTAGCCAACCATTTAATGTAAAGTACTTAGGTAAAAATACTTAAGTTCTACTTAAAGTAGTGTTTTAGGGTATATGTACTTTACTATTTATATTTTTTGACAACTTTTACTTCACTACATTCCTAAAGAAAATGTACTTTTTACTCCATACATTTTCCCCGACACCCAAAAGTACTCGTTATGTTTTGAATGTTTAGCAGGACAGGAAAATGACCTAATTCACACACTTATTCAGAGAACATCACGCTTTGTTTGTAAATGATGTCTGAGTGTTGGAGCATGCCCTTGGTGATCCATTTTTTAAAAACGATGCCATCTAGTTTGCTTTATATAAGGAATTAGAAATGATTTATACTTTTACTTTTGATACTTAAGTATATTTTAGAAATGACATTTATTTTAAACCAAAAACTTTTAGACTTTTACTCAAGTAGTATTTTACTTTCACTTTTGAGTAATTTTCTATTAAAGATATCTTTACTTTTACTGAAGTATGACAATTGGGTACTTTTTCCACCACTGGATACAATAAATATGTTAAAATTGCGTCATCACTTGTGTAGCCTATCTGGAGCTGGCAAACATATTCAATAAATAGCCTATAACTTCAGTTTACAACTGAAATTAGATGTAGGCCTATCAATGGCTATAGACTACCTGCAGCTGAGCAAACCATGGCAAAGTTGAGTTGCAATCATAAACCCAGATTTTACTATGTGCCTATATGCCTATTGAAATGACAAGTAAATCTCGCAAATGGTCCATTTATAACAGTTGTAGTCTTAACATCTGGCACATAACATTTGTTTTTTTTAGTTCGTCCAAGAGTTTCTTGCAGAGAGATTGAGATCCTCTGTCCAACTGTCATCACTCAAAGTTGCCTGTTGGATTTATCTATAGTTATGCACATGTGCAAAAGGGATTTATTTACAATTATAAACTGGGTTTGAACCCTGGATGCGGATTGTCTGAAAGCTGTGGAATATCAGACTGAGTACCAGGGGTATGACAAACTTTTTACTGCTCTAATTACTTTGGTAAACAGTTTATACCAGCAATAAGGCACCTCGGGGGGTTTGTGGTATATGGCCAATATACCACGGCTAACGACTGTATCCAGATATTCTTGCAACATATTCAGATTTCTTTATGTCACAGCTCGCAATAATGATTATTTTGACGAAAATGTAGCTTCTAATGTCGTTACAAGTTACATTGATACTCCTTCATTGGCACGATAGCATTTTGGAAAAAGGGTTTATTGGACGAATGTGGCAACTCCTCTCTTGCTGTGAAAAAAACATTTGGGCTCGTTTTGATTGGTTATTGTCTAGATATTTTTGCTGGACCTGGCAAACCTGGCTTGCGTAAAGAGTGTAAAGAGAAGTGTCATGAAGTGAGAAGTTGTCCAGTACTGGCTATCTATTTTACAGTCTGGCCTAGGTCTCTGTACTTCAAAACACTGACCGCCTTTTTATTACTACTTCACCTTAAAGTGGCACAGCTATAACATGTCTCAAGCATCATTATGTTGTCTTTTTCTAAAAGAAACTCACACCTTTCATAAATCACAATTGACATGATCTGAAGATTGCATGCCTGCTTACATGCCTGGTTTACATGCCAACAACTCAAAACCTATATATACTATACAAAATAATACTTCGGACTTATGTTCAGTGCAGGAAAGGCCTACTGGGTTAAATGGAAGACCTAAGATGTATTTCAGTTGAATGCATTCAGTTCTACAACTGACTCCTTGAGGTCAAGCTCGTTACCATTCCTGTACAGTCCACCACCACAAAATAATATATCTAGAAGTGCCACAGGTCTTTGCTTTGGTTCACTCAAAGAGAAGAGGAACTGAATCTGACAGTCAGTTTAATCCTATATCAGTTTTATGGGAGGAAGGGTTGTTTCCCAGCCCTTACATTTCTATCTAGCTTAATTTTCTTGTGAGAGAAAACAATCTACCTACGTATTTACAAACATGGTAATATACAGTAACTGAAAAAAGAAAGCAGCAAAGTGTCCAGCCACAAAGAGGCCAGGAATAAAGTTGTGGAGAAGTACAGATCAGGGTTGGGATATAACATTTTAAAAAATGAACTTTGAACATTCCACAGAGCACCATTAAATCCATGATTAAAAAATGGAAAGAATATGGCACCACAACAAACCTGCCAAGAGAGGGCAACCCACCAAAACTCACAGACCAGGCAAGGAGGGCATTAATCAAAGGCAACAAAGAGACCAAAGATAACCCTGAAGGAGCTGCAAAGCTCCACAGCGGAGATTGAAGTATCTGTCCACAGGACCACTTTAAGCCGTACACTCCACAGAGCTACGCTTTACAGAAAGGTGTCCAGAAAAAAAGCCATTGCTTAAAGAAAGAAATAAGCAAACACGTTTGGTGTTCGACAAAGGCAGCTCTACAAAGTATGGACTTTGGGACGGTGAATAGTGATGTTGTTTGTTTCACAAAAAATATTTTGCATCTTCAAAGTGTTGTGTAAATCAAATGATACAACAAACCCCCCCCCCCGAAAATCAATTTTAATTTCAGGTTGTAAGGCAACAAAATAGGAAAAATGCTAAGGGATCAGGCAGGTGGGTACAGAGTCCAAAAACAGGCAAAGGTCAAAACTGGGAGGACAAGAAAAGGAGAATAGCAAATTACAGGAAAAACCGCTGGTTGACTTGGAAAACATACAAGACAAACTGACGCAGGGATAAATACACTGGGGAAAATAAGTGACAATCACAAGGACAGGTGAAACAGATCAGGGTGTGACATATCCTGTCTTCTCCTGGTTTATGCCAACCAAACAACTGGCAGCCTTGGCTTGGAGAGCTCCTTGGTCTTCATGGTGCCACTTGCTTAGTGGTGTTGCAGACTCTCCTTTCAGAACAGGTGTATATATATATATATATACTGAGATCATGTAACACTTAGATTGTACACAGGTGGACTTTATTTAACTAATTCTGAAGGTAATTGATTGCACCAGATCTTATTTAGGGGCTTCATAGTAAACATGGTGAATATATATGCACGCACCACTTTTCCATTTTTTTATAATTTTTTGAAACAAGTAATATTTTTCATTTCACTTCACCAATTTGGACTATTTAATGTGTATGTCCATTACATGAAATCCAAATAAAAATGCATTTAAATTACAGGTTGTAATGCAATAAAATAGGAAAACCGCCAAGGCGGATGAATACTTTTGCAAGGCACTGTATGTACTGTATAACATGTATATTAGATTGAAGTATTGTAAAATATGTTTGAGTGTATAGCCCAAACTCTGTCCTCAGTACCCCAAATGGTGCACTTTTTGGTTGTTGCCCTAGGGCTACATAGCTGATTCAAATAATCAACTAATCATGAAGCTTTAATTATTTGATCAGCTGTGTAGGGCAAAAACCCTTGGGGTCCCGAGGACCGAGTTTTGGAAACACTGGTATAGGTTCTTGTGTATTTGATCATTTCATTTTTGACATTTATTACATATCCAATTCCTCAATGTTGGAAATAAAGCTTTACTGAACTGAGCTGAACATACCAAAAATAAAATAGAGTTGGACTAGTAATGTAGAAAACTGTGGTTAAATAAAAATGCGCCGTTACGGTGACACCAGTCGGCCACTTTACAATCCTGTTTGGGTCTCTCATTTTAGGTTTGGACTTCATATCTTCTCAGTGCCTTCAATCACTTCACTAATCAGTGTCATGTTTTGTCATTTATTATCTTGTCTTGTCCCTGTGCTTCCCATTCTATTCGTTTCCCTCTGCTGGTCTTATTAGGTTCTTTCCCTCTTTCTATCCCTCTCTCTCCCCCTCCCTCTCTCACTCTCTCACTCTCTCGCTCTCTCTTCTCTCTATCGTTCCGTTCCTGCTCCCAGCTGTTCCTATTCCCCTAATCAATCATTTAGTCTTCCCACACCTGTTCCCGATCCTTTCCCCTGATTAGAGTCCCTATTTCTTCCTTTGTGTTCCGTTCCTGTCCTGTCGGTTCCTTGTCTAGAATTCACCGTGCTGTGTTTGTGTATCGCCCTGTCGTGTCGTGTTTTCCTCAGATGCTGCGTGGTGAGCAGGTGTCTGAGTCTGTCTGGTTCAAGTGCCTTCCCGAGGCAACCTGCTGTTCACCTGCTGTTCAAGATCGAGTCTCCAGTTTGTCCTCGTCATTTCGAGTGAAAGTTGTGTTTTTTGTTTGTATTTACTTTACTGGATTAAAGACTCTGTTTTCGCCAAGTCGCTTTTGGGTCCTCTTTCACCTGCATGACAGAAGGAACCGACCAAGGAATGGACCCAGCGACTTCAGACGCTCGTTACACTGCCGTCGAGATCCAAGGAGCCATGCTCGGCAGACACGAGCAGGAATTGTCTGCTGCTCGCCATGCCGTGGAGAACCTGGCCGCTCAGGTTTCCGACCTCTCTGGACAGTTCCAGAGTCTACGTCTCGTGCCACCTGTTACTTCCTGGCCTGCCGAGCCTCCAGAACCTAGGGTTAATAACCCACCTTGCTACTCCGGGCAGCCCACTGAGTGCCGCTCCTTTCTCACGCAGTGTGAGATTGTGTTCTCTCTCAACCCAACACATACTCTAGAGAGAGAGCTCGGGTTGCTTACGTCATTTCACTCCTTACTGGCCGGGCTCGAGAATGGGGCACAGCTATCTGGGAGGCAAGGGCTGATTGCTCTAACAAGTTCCAGAACTTTAAAGAGGAGATGATTCGGGTTTTTGACCGTTCAGTTTTTGGTAGGGAGGCTTCTAGGGCCCTGGCTTCCTTATGCCAAGGTGAACGGTCCATAACGGATTATTCTATTGAGTTTCGCACTCTTGCTGCCTCTAGTGAGTGGAACGAGCCGGCGCTGCTCGCTCGTTTTCTGGAGGGACTCCACGCAGTGGTTAAGGATCATCCTTCAGATGTGGACTCTTTGATTGCTCTCGCCATCCGCATAGAACGACGGGTAGATCTTCGTCACCGGGCTCGTGGAAGAGAGCTCGCATCAACGGTGTTTCCCTGCTCCGCATCGCAACCATCTCCCTCCTCTGGCTCAGAGTCTGAGCCCATGCAGCTGGGAGGGATTCGCATCTCGACTAAGGAGAGGGAACGGAGGATCACCAACCGCCTGTGCCTCTATTGCGGAGTTGCTGGACATTTTGTTAATTCATGTCCAGTAAAAGCCAGAGCTCATCTGTAAGCGGAGGGCTACAGGTGAGCGCAACTACTCAAGTCTCTCCATCAAAATCCTGTACTACTTTGTCGGTCCATCTACGCTGGACCGGTTCGGGTGCTACATGTAGTGCCTTGATAGACTCTGGGGCTGAGGGTTGTTTCATGGACGAAGCATGGGTTCGGAAACATGACATTCCTTTCAGAGAGTTAGAGAAGCCTACGCCCATGTTCGCCTTAGATGGTAGTCATCTTCCCAGTATCAGATTTGAGACACTACCTTTAACCCTCACAGTATCTGGTAACCACAGTGAGACTATTTCTTTTTTGATTTTTCGTTCACCGTTTACACCGGTTGTTTTGGGTCATCCCTGGCTAGTATGTCATAATCCTTCTATTATTTGGTCTAGTAATTCTATCCTATCCTGGAACGTTTCTTGTCATGTGAAGTGTTTAATGTCTGCCATCCCTCCCGTTTCTTCTGTCCCTACTTCTCAGGAGGAACCTGGCGATTTGACAGGAGTGCCGGAGGAATATCATGATCTGCGCACGGTCTTCAGTCGGTCCCGAGCCAACTCCCTTCCTCCTCACCGGTCGTATGATTGTAGTATTGATCTCCTTCCGGGGACCACTCCTCCTCGGGGTAGACTATACTCTCTGTCGGCTCCCGAACGTAAGGCTCTCGAGGATTATTTGTCTGTGTCTCTTGACGCCGGTACCATAGTGCCTTCTTCCTCTCCGGCCGGGGCGGGGTTCTTTTTTGTTAAGAAGAAGGACGGTACTCTGCGCCCCTGCGTGGATTATCGAGGGCTGAATGACATAACGGTTAAGAATCGTTATCCGCTTCCCCTTATGTCATCAGCCTTCGAGATTCTGCAGGGAGCCAGGTGCTTTACTAAGTTGGACCTTC
Organism: Oncorhynchus gorbuscha; assembly: GCF_021184085.1. Taxonomy (NCBI): domain Eukaryota; kingdom Metazoa; phylum Chordata; class Actinopteri; order Salmoniformes; family Salmonidae; genus Oncorhynchus; species Oncorhynchus gorbuscha. The sequence goes on along the minus strand of NC_060184.1, from coordinate 43,987,988 downwards.
GTAACGCTTACCATCTCGTGCGCATCAGAGAGGGGGACGAGTGGAAAACGGCGTTTAACACTCCGTTAGGGCATTTTGAGTACCGGGTTCTGCCGTTTGGTCTCGCCAATGCGCCAGCTGTTTTTCAGGCATTAGTTAATGATGTTCTGAGAGACATGCTGAACATCTTTGTTTTTGTCTATCTTGACGATATCCTGATTTTTTCTCCGTCACTCGAGATTCATGTTCAGCACGTTCGACGTGTTCTACAGCGCCTTTTAGAGAATTGTCTCTACGTAAAGTCTGAGAAGTGCTCTTTTCATGTCTCCTCCGTTACTTTTCTCGGTTCCGTTATTTCCGCTGAAGGCATTCAGATGGATTCCGCTAAGGTCCAAGCTGTCAGTGATTGGCCCGTTCCAAGGTCACGTGTCGAGTTGCAGCGCTTTTTAGGTTTCGCTAATTTCTATCGGCGTTTCATTCGTAATTTCGGTCAAGTTGCTGCCCCTCTCACAGCTCTTACTTCTGTCAAGACGTGTTTTAAGTGGTCCGGTTCCGCCCAGGGAGCTTTTGATCTTCTAAAAGAACGTTTTACGTCCGCTCCTATCCTCGTTACTCCTGACGTCACTAGACAATTCATTGTCGAGGTTGACGCTTCAGAGGTAGGCGTGGGAGCCATTCTATCCCAGCGCTTCCAGTCTGACGATAAGGTTCATCCTTGCGCTTATTTTTCTCATCGCCTGTCGCCATCTGAGCGCAACTATGATGTGGGTAACCGTGAACTGCTCGCCATCCGCTTAGCCCTAGGCGAATGGCGACAGTGGTTGGAGGGGGCGACCGTTCCTTTTGTCGTTTGGACAGACCATAAGAACCTTGAGTACATCCGTTCTGCCAAACGACTTAATGCCCGTCAAGCTCGTTGGGCGTTGTTTTTCGCTCGTTTCGAGTTTGTGATTTCTTACCGTCCGGGTAGCAAGAACACCAAGCCTGATGCCTTATCCCGTCTGTTTAGTTCTTCTGTGGCTTCTACTGATCCCGAGGGGATTCTTCCTTATGGGCGTGTTGTCGGGTTAACAGTCTGGGAATTGAAAGACAGGTTAAGCAAGCACTCACGCACACTGCGTCGCCGCGCGCTTGTCCTAGTAACCTCCTTTTCGTTCCTGTTTCCACTCGTCTGGCTGTTCTTCAGTGGGCTCACTCTGCCAAGTTAGCTGGTCATCCCGGTGTTCGAGGCACTCTTGCGTCTATTCGCCAGCGCTTTTGGTGGCCGACTCAGGAGCGTGACACGCGCCGTTTCGTGGCTGCTTGTTCGGACTGCGCGCAGACTAAGTCGGGTAACTCTCCTCCTGCCGGTCGTCTCAGACCGCTCCCCATTCCTTCTCGACCATGGTCTCACATCGCCCTAGACTTCATTACCGGTCTGCCCTTGTCTGCGGGGAAGACTGTGATTCTTACGGTTGTCGATAGGTTCTCTAAGGCGGCACATTTCATTCCCCTCGCTAAACTTCCTTCCGCTAAGGAGACGGCACAAATCATTATCGAGAATGTATTCAGAATTCATGGCCTCCCGTTAGACGCCGTTTCAGACAGAGGCCCGCAATTCACGTCACAGTTTTGGAGGGAGTTCTGTCGTTTGATTGGTGCGTCCGTCAGTCTCTCTTCCGGGTTTCATCCCCAGTCTAACGGTCAAGCAGAGAGGGCCAATCAGACGATTGGTCGCATACTACGCAGCCTTTCTTTCAGAAACCCTGCGTCTTGGGCAGAACAGCTCCCCTGGGCAGAATACGCTCACAATTCGCTTCCTTCGTCTGCTACCGGGTTATCTCCGTTTCAGAGTAGTCTGGGTTACCAGCCTCCTCTGTTCTCATCCCAGCTTGCCGAGTCCAGCGTTCCCTCCGCTCAAGCGTTTGTCCAACGTTGTGAGCGCACCTGGAGGAGGGTGAGGTCTGCACTTTGCCGTTACAGGGCACAGACTGTGAGAGCCGCCAATAAACGCAGGATTAAGAGTCCAAGGTATTGTTGCGGCCAGAGAGTGTGGCTTTCCACTCGCAACCTTCCTCTTACGACAGCTTCTCGTAAGTTGACTCCGCGGTTCATTGGTCCGTTCCGTGTCTCCCAGGTCGTCAATCCTGTCGCTGTGCGACTGCTTCTTCCGCGACATCTTCGTCGCGTCCATCCTGTCTTCCATGTCTCCTGTGTCAAGCCCTTTCTTCGCACCCCCGTTCGTCTTCCCTCCCCCCCCCGTCCTTGTCGAGAGCGCACCTATTTACAAGGTACATAAGATCATGGACATGCGTTCTCGGGGACGGGGTCACCAATACTTAGTGGATTGGGAGGGTTACGGTCCTGAGGAGAGGAGTTGGGTTCCGTCTCGGGACGTGCTGGACCGTTCACTCATTGATGATTTCCTCCGTTGCCGCCAGGATTCCTCCTCGAGTGCGCCAGGAGGCGCTCGGTGAGTGGGGGGTACTGTCATGTTTTGTCATTTATTATCTTGTCTTGTCCCTGTGCTTCCCATTCTATTCGTTTCCCTCTGCTGGTCTTATTAGGTTCTTTCCCTCTTTCTATCCCTCTCTCTCCCCCTCCCTCTCTCACTCTCTCGCTCTCTCTTCTCTCTATCGTTCCGTTCCTGCTCCCAGCTGTTCCTATTCCCTAATCAATCATTTAGTCTTCCCACACCTGTTCCCGATCCTTTCCCTGATTAGAGTCCCTATTTCTTCCTTTGTGTTCCGTTCCTGTCCTGTCGGTTCCTTGTCTAGAATTCACCGTGCTGTGTTTGTGTATCGCCCTGTCGTGTCGTGTTTTCCTCAGATGCTGCGTGGTGAGCAGGTGTCTGAGTCTGTCTGGTTCAAGTGCCTTCCCGAGGCAACCTGCTGTTCACCTGCTGTTCAAGATCGAGTCTCCAGTTTGTCCTCGTCATTTCGAGTGAAAGTTGTGTTTTTTGTTTGTATTTACTTTACTGGATTAAAGACTCTGTTTTCGCCAAGTCGCTTTTGGGTCCTCTTTCACCTGCATGACAATCAGAGGACTTTTCACAGTACCCAAATGCAGAACAAATTCAAGACAATTATACAGTATTATATAGAGCCATTATTTATTGATACTCCCTTCCATCTCATATTGCCCAAAAGAACAGCAAACCTGGTTTAAAAAAACAGATAAAGCAACACCTCACGGCACAACGCCTCTCCCGTATTTGACCTAGATAATTTGTGTGTATGTATTTATATGTAGGCTACGTGTGTCTTTTAAAAAATATGTGTAGTTCAGTCCTTCAGCTGTTCTTGTCTATTAATGTTCTGTATTATGTCATGTTTCATGTGGACCGTTTTGTGTGGACACAGATATCTCAAGTTTTGAGGGAGTGTTCATTGGCATGCTGACTTCAGGAATGTCCAACAGAGCTGTTGCCAGAAAATTGAATGTTAATTTCTCTACCATAAACCACCTCCAATGTCCTTTTAGAGAATTTGGCAATACGTTCAACCGGCCTCACAACCGCAGACCACGTGTAACCACGCCAGCCCAGGACCGCCACAACCGGCTTCTTCACCTGCGGGATGGTCTGAGACGAGCCACCCGGCGAGCTGATGAAACTGTGGGTTTACACAACCAAAGAATTTCTGCACAAACCATCAGAAACCGCTTCAGAGAAGCTTTTATCCGTACTCATCATTCTCACCAGGGTCTTGACCTGACTGCAGTTCGGCGTCGTAACCGACTTCAGTGGGCAAATGCTCACCTTCGGTGACCCCTGACATACTGGAAAAGTGTACTTTTCATGGATGAATCCCGGTTTCAACTGTACTGGACAGATGGCAGACATCCTGTTTGGTGTTGTGTGGGTGAGCGGTTTGCTGATGTCAACGTTGTGAACAGAGTGCCCCATGGTGACGGTGGGGTTATGTAATGGGCAGGCATAAGCTACGGACAACGAACACAATTGCATTTTATTGATGGCAATTTGAATGCACAGAGATACTGTGACTGGATCCTGAGGCCCACTGTCGTGCCATTCATCTGCTGCCATCACCTCATGTTTCAGCATGATAATGCGTGGCCCTGTGTCACAAGGATCTGTACAAAATTCATGGAAGCTGAAAATGTACCAGATCTTCCATGGCCTGCATACTCACCAGCTATGTCACCCATTGAGCAGGTTTGGGATGCTCTGGATCGAGGTGTACGACAGCGTGTTCCAGTTCCCGCCAATATCCAGAAACTTCGCACAGCCATTGAAGAGGAGTGGGACAACATTTCACAGGCTACAATCAACAGCCTGATCAACTCAACTCTATCCGAAGGAAATGTGTCACGCTGCATGAGGCAAATGGTGGTTATACCACATACTGACTGGTTCTCTGATCCACGCCCCTTTTTTTGAGGTATCTGTGACCAACAGATACATATCTGTATTCCCAATCATGTGAAATCCATAGATTAGGGCCTGATGAATTTAATTTAAATTGACTGATTTCCGTATATGAATTGTAAACTCAGCAAAAAGCCTGTTTCGTTTCTATTTTTGTTCAGTGTATATTAACGTCATTACTTGGCATCAATTACAACACCTTTCTGATCAAATTAAAATGAGTTTCTCATTGAAAGATGGGAATCGGTAGAATTCTAGATAGCTGAGCATCTCAAACAGAATTGTATGTCTTTTTGAAATCGACACAACATATACCATGTAAAACAAACATGTGTTTCTGAATAGGAATCACATCAGTCTAAATATGGCCCAGGTGTTAATGATGCTGCGGATGTAGCATGTCTATATTTTCTCACATTTTCAATTTAAGCAATGATTATGCCAGTTATACCAAAACAACACATAATTCCATCTCCAAGTTGTTATGTGGAGAAAAAAAATAGCAAGAGAATCACTTGGGACAAATCACAATATGTTAAAGGTGGAATCGGCAGAACATCCATTTTTGAACTTATAAATTAATGATATACACTGAGTATACAAAACATAGCATAGACTGACCAGGTAAATACAGGTGAAAACTATGATCCCTTATTGATGCCACTAGTTAAATCCACTTCAATCAGTGTAGATGAAGGGAGGAATATTCATTTTTAAGCCTTGAGACAATTGAGACATGGATTGTGTATGTGTGCCATTCAGAGCATGAATGGGCAAGACAAAATATTTAACTGGCTTTAAACGGGGTATGGTAGTAGGTGCCAGGTGCACCGGTTTGTGTCAAGAACTGCAACGCTGCTGGGTTTTTCACGCTCAATAGTTTCCTGTGTGTATCAAGAATGGTCCACCACCCAAAGCACATCCAGCCAACTTGACACAACTGTGGGAAGCATTGGAGTCAACATGGGCCAACATCCATATGGAACGCTTTCGACACCTTGTAGAGTCCATGGGGTCTCAACTTACCTTTGAGAGTTAGAATAGTGGAATGCACAAGGTGCAATTTCGAAATATGGTTGTGCATCAGCAGGTTCTCTTCTTATGTCAGTCACTCAATTAGCCCATGTGAGTCTAGCCAGCTATTTATACTTGCTGTAATCAAGGTCGATCTACCGACCGGGAGGCCGCCATTGTTAGTCACTCTCATAAACATTTCTCTCCACCCAATAGAAAAATGTGTAGAATTGAAGGAAATGTGTTATAAAATTGCAAAAAAAAAATCTCCGCCCCATGGCAAAATGTGTAGAATTGCAGGAAATTAACTATATAACTTTTTTCTCTCCACTGTCAAGATGGTCAAGATGGGGGCTGCTAAAATGTTTTGCTCCCAAAGGCTAGGGCCGGCTCTTACTGTATGTATGGGTATGGATGTGGGAATTCTACACATCCATACCCACACATGCAAGTGGTAATTCTACAGATTCCCATATTTCAATGAGAAACACATTTTAATTAGACCAGATAAGTGTGTTGTAACTGTTGCAAAATAATGACATTAGCATATATTGCAAAGAATTACAGTAGGGTGACTCCCCTAGCAAGTCTCAAACACAGGCCACCAGCACCGATGACGAACACCCAACCACTGTCCCAATAAGGGATATCTCTAGGTCATGTACTTATTGGGTAAGTATAGTTAGGACAGTAGTAACCCTAACCTCTCCTCCCTAGGCACTTGTGTAGATATGAAACAAATTGATTGGTGTAAGCAATAGGGTGAGTGCACTTTGAAGTAAATCTCAGCTCTGTTAAAAGTACATTCAAGGAAATATTTTATTAATCATAGAGATTCGGGAGTATCATTTTAACAGGTTAAAATGCCCCACCAACTGTATAGAAACCCGTTAAATTGAGTTTCAGAAGTTGAAGTACCTAAAATAAAATAATTAGAATAAGGACTTAGAGGACACATGATAAACACTGTGAAGAAGGGAAAACTGTTATACACATGTTTTATGAGTGTGACTCTGTGAAGTTATTTTGGAGTGAGTTAAGAAATTACATTTTTTATTTCATAAATAAGACCCATGTATTTACAATAAAATATGTAATATGTAATTTTTCAAATGAATACAAAACTACTGAATTTGTCGCTAATTTCTTCATTCTCTCTGGTAAACGTTATACACACAAAAACAAATATATGAAATCTGTCCCCAAATGCAACATTTTTACTTGAAATCCAATAGTTAATCAAATCTCTAGCACAAAAAACATTGCAGTCAATAACACAAAAAAACATTGCATTCTTACAACTCTATCATAGGTTTATAAAATTGTCTCAGCTGAAGTTCATAAAAGTCACCTGCATAGAAAATCTGGTCGAAACAAATGCATGATCAGAAATGTGCATGGCAAATGTGTTTGTTCTTCTGAAGTTCTATGATATTGGGTTGTTTGTTTGAGCACGGTTCGAAACAACATTTTAAGCAGCAATTTAACATACATCTTATCAGCTCACAACATTTGGTGCATCATCGTTGTCACCAATGACTGTGGTTGTCTCACAGGCCAACCTGCTCGTGGTGGGATGTTTGGCGCTATAGACCGTTAGCTGGGTAGATACAATGTTTCCACCTTCTAGCAGTCCGTTTTATTGTCACACTAACATACATTATTTATTGCTTATACATTTTGTGGCATATCGTATCAGAGGCCACGTGATCACTTAAGGAACGCGCAGTCCGCGGAAAATCTCAGCTCAATGCACTATACTTGCATGACTCCAGTTAACTTGAATAAAGAAGGACTTATGTTTTAAACAACTGTTGTTTTCTTTAGTATTTCTTCGACAAGAAAATACAACATGGTACCAGGAGTGACAGAACTCACCATTAACTCATCCATCATGGAGTTTTGGTAAAAAATGCTTAACGGTGCCAAGAGGCTTCACGTCAACTAGCTAACTTTAGCTGATGTTAGCTATCTAGCCACTGGGCTAACCAGACTGATGTAAAAAATAACCACGCCAGAGCTAACGGAGCGTGCAGTGCATGTACCTAGTCGTTTTGCAGTACTAGCTGGCTAACGACATGGAGCAGCTAAAGCCTCCAACAGAACTGAAACTTAACGGCAATGCTGAAGAGCAATGGAAGCAATTCAAATGACGGAAATAGGAGTGGCTGAAAAAGACGACGCACAGAAGGTCGCACTGTTTCTCACAGTAACGTTTGTTGGCCTGGACGCCATTGATGTATGCAACAGCTTTCAGCTAAGGGATGAAGAGCTAGCAGATTATGAACTGGTATTAGCCAAATTTCTGTCTTTTTGTACTCCCAGAAGAAACAAGACATTTGAGAGTTATGTTTTCAAAAGTAGATGTCAGAATAAAATAGAGACTGTTGAGGAATTTATTATGGACTTAACTGAAATGTCAGCCATGTAATTTTGGTCAAATTGCAGACTCGCTGATAGAATTATTATTGGGTTGAGCGACAAGGGACTGAGAGAAAAGTTACTTTGTGAGAATGAATTGAAAGAGCAATACAAATGTGTTAAGCTAGAAAGGTGACTCAGAGTCACATATGGTCAATGGACAGTGGTGTTCGTAGTGACACAGTATGCAGGGTGGAGTATGTTAGCAAAGGAAGAGCTACTTCTAAACGGCTAACTGTACTCTATATCATCTACTGCATCCTTATGTAATACATGTATCACTAGCCACTTTAACTATGCCACTTTGTTTACATACTCATCTCATATGTATATACTGCACTCAATGCCATCTACTGTATCTTGCCTATGCCGCTCTGTACCATCACTCATTCATATATCTTTATGTACATATTCTTTATCCCCTTACACTTGTGTCTATAAGGTAGTAGTTTTGGAATTGTTAGCTAGATTACTTGTTGGTTATTACTGCATTGTCGGAACTAGAAGCACAAGCATTTCGCTACACTCGCACTAACATCTGCTAAACATGTGTATGTGACAAATACATTTTGATTTGATTTGATTTGACTTCGAAGGACAGCGCCCTACAGCAGTCAGCAGCGCACTTCAGGGAACCAGCGCTTGTGCAGCAACTGTGGAGGAGAGCACAGACCTCGCTAGTGCCCAGCATATAGAAAAGGGTGTTACACCTGTGGTGGCATGAAAAAACACTTTACACTCAAATGCAAGCAGCGGAGACAAAAAATACAGTACACTATGTGGGAACAGTCGCACTTGCAGGACCAGATGAGGGCTGGACTGCTTCCTACATGTCTAATAGAAATTACATTGTGTTCAAATTTGACTCTGGAACACAGTTCAACATAATTCCAGAAAATTACAGTAGTGAAGCAATTGCTACTTCAGGGACATGCACATTGGTGCTGGAGGTAGATGTAAATTTGTACCTATTCTGGCAACTCACACAAGTCAGGTGAGACATCTACTGTGTAAAACTACAGAGTGGTGTAGGAACAGTAATCACCAGAAAGAGGAGCTCAAGGCATTGATCATGCAAGCTCCAGTGCTGAAGTTCTATGATGAAAAGTGCAAAAACCAAAATCTCAGCAGATGCCTATAAAGCAGGTTTAGGTGCCGTGTTGTTACAGCAATATGGCACTAGATGGCGCCCAGTCGCATATGCTTCCAGGGCTCTGACAACTTCTGAGTGTAACTGCTCAGGTTGAGAAAGAGGCATTGGCACTGCCACATACATGTGAGAAATTCCATGTGTTTATCTATGGTAAAACAGTGTTGGCAGAAACAGATCACATACGTTTGGTTACTATTGCAAAGAAGGGTCTAACATACACACCAACAAGGGTATAGAGACTGTTTACAAAACTTAAAATATGACTTGCAACTCAAGTACAGGCCAGGGAAACAATTGTTAGTGGCAGACACATTGTCCAGAGCTTTTGACAGCTCAGAACCAAACCAGATGTACGAGCAGGACGAGACCATACATGTAAACCTTATCAGAAAGACTTGCCCAGTCTCAGATGGAATGTGGACAGTTATATCACATGCTACTGCAAAATAAGATGTTTGCAAAAGGTGATTCAATTCATAACATGTGAGTGGTCTGTACAAGCTATACCATACCCTTGTGGTCAATACAGGGATGAGCTATCTCTACTTGATGGAATTCTATTTAAGGGTTCAAGAATTGTGATATCAAGTGTGTTACAGAAAAAGCCATCTAGGGATGGAAAGGTCAAAATTATGTGCAGAAGCAGTGTTATTCTGGCCCAAGGTGAATGCTGATAAAGAGTAGACATTCAGAGCCTGTGAAACATGCTAGAAATACAGGTCAAACAGAGCAGAGCCAATGTGGGATGACCCTCATGGTGTCTGTTTCTGACCGTTTGAGCAGAGACATGCACATTTGTGGCCTGCTGGAGGTCATTTTGCAGGGCTCTGGCAGTGCTCCTCCTGCTCCTCCTTGCACAAAGGCGGAGGTAGCGGTCCTGCTGCTGGGTTGTTGCCCTCCTACGGCCTCCTCCACGTCGCCTGATGTACTGGCCTGTCTCCTGGTAGCGCCTCCATGCTCTGGACACTACGCTGACAGACACAGCAAATCTTCTTGCCACAGCTCGCATTGATGTACCATCCTGGATGAGCTGCACTACCTGAGCCACTTGTGTGGGTTGTAGACTCCGTCTCATGCTACCACTAGAGTGAAAGCACCGCCAGCATTCAAAAGTGACCAAAACATCAGCCAGGAAGCATAGGAACTGAGAAGTGGTCTGTGGTCATCACCTGCAGAACCACTCCTTTATTGGGGGTGCCTTGCTAATTGCATATAATTTCCACCTGTTGTCTATTCCATTTGCACAACAGCATGTAAAAATGTATTGTCAATCAGTGTTGCTTCCTAAGTGGACAGTTTGATTTCACAGAAGTGTGATTGACTTGGAGTTACATTGTGTTGTTTAAGTGTTCCCGTTATTCTTTTGAGCAGTATAGTTTGCCCGTACTCCTAGAAACAGAGAAGGGTGACAAGGTCATTCTTAACAAACGGAGAGAAAAGAGTGACGAGAAAAGATACTATTAAAAAGAAAGAGGAGTGGTTGGCACCCCCCTTGGGTTGTGCCGTGGCAGAGATCTTTGTGGGGTAAACTTGGCCTTGTCTCAGGATGGTGAGTTGGTGGTTGAAAATATCCCTCTAGTGGTGTGGGAGCTGTGCTTTGGCAAAGTGGGTGGGGTTATATCCTGCCTGTTTTGCAGTGTCCGGGGGTATCATCGGATGGGCCCAGTGTCTCCTGACCCCTCCTGTCTCAGCCTCCAGTATTTATGCTGCAGCAGTTTATGTGTCGGGGGGCTAGGGTCAGTCTGTTATATCTGGAGTATTTCTCCTGTCTTATCCAGTGATCTGTGTGAATTTAAGTATGCTCTCTTTAATTCTCTCTTTCTCTCTCTCGGAGGACCTGGGCCCTAGAACCATGCCTCAGGACTACCTGGCATGATGACTCCTTGCTGTCCCCAGTCCACCTGGACGTGCTGCTGCTCCAGTTTTAACTCTTCTGCCTGCGGCTATGGAACTCTGACCTGTTCACCGGACATGTTACCTGTCCCAGACCTGCTGTTTTCAACTCTCTAGAGAAAGCAGGAGCGGTAGAGATATCAATGTTTGGCTATGAAAAGCCAACTGACATTTGCTCCTGAGGTGCTGACTTGTTGCACCCTCGGCAACTACTGTGATTATTATTATTTGACCATGCTGGTAATTTATGAACATTTGAACGTCTTCCCATGTTCTGCTATAATCTCCACCTGGCACAGCCAGAAGAGGACTGGCCACCCCTCATAACCTGGTTCCTCTCTAGGTTTTTCCTAGCCACTGTGCTTCTACACCTGCATTGCTTGCTGTTTGGGGTTTTAGGCTGGGGCTATATAAATTTATTTGATTTGATAGAGGACTGAGGGTCTTCCAAATATTGAAAGTGTGTAAATAGTTACCCATGTTATTTTATAAATATATACGTATATATTTTTTAATCAATAATTATTATTTTTTCCATTATTTATTTATTTATTTTTCTCCATTGTTTGGGGGGGGGGTGTGTTAGAATACCATTTTGGTATTTTGTATATAGTTATTTGTTTCAAAATGTATACCTTCACCAATTTGGCCACTTGTGTGGGACACCTAGGTGACTTCATGATAAATGTCATGTAGCACACTCATTTTGGAAGTTATATCATTCTGAATTTAATTTAATCTTTATTTAACCAGGCAAGTCAGTTAAGAACATATTCTTATTTTCAATGACAGCCTGGGAACAGTGGGTTAACTGCCTGTTCAGGGGCAGAACGACAGATTTGTACCTTGTCAGCTCGGGGGTTTGAACTCGCAACCTTCCGGTTACTAGTCCAACGCTCTAACCACTAGGCTACATTGCACAAGTACTGTTGCCCTCTTATATTTGTCACTGAAATTGTCCCCATCATCCTATCTGAATGTTTGTTTTATCTTGTTCATTGTAAAGATGATGATACAAAAATAAAAAACGTTTTATTTTCATTGTTTTATCAAAACCAGATCTATTGTGTTATATTCTTCTACATTCAATTCACATGTACACAACCTTCAGAGTGTTTCCTTTCAAATGGTACCAAGAACATGCTTATCCTTGGTTCTGCGCCTGAGCTACAGGCTGTTAGAGTTGGGTATGTCTTCAGGCGGAAATTGCACAAAGTAGGGGGGAGCTGTAAGATTAAAACATTCCCCAACCAGAAATCGTGGATTGATGGCAGCATTCTTGAAAGCGCGAACCACTGCTTTTTATCAGGCAAGGTGACCGGAAACATGACAGAATACAAACAGTGTAGCTATTCCCTCCACAAGGCAATCAAACAAGATAAGCGTCAGTATAGAGACAAAGACGAGACGCAATTCAACGGCTCAGACACGAGAGATATGTGGCAGGGTCTACAGTCAATCACGGACTACAAAAGGAAAACCAGCCCGATCGCGGACCACAATGTCTTGCTCCCAGACAAACTAAACAACTTCTTTGCTCACTTTGAGGACAATACAGTGCCACTGACACGGCACGCTACCAAAACCTGCGGGCACTGCAGCCAACGTGAGTAAAACATTTAAAACGTGTTAACCCTCGCAAGGCTGCCGGCCCAGATGGCATCCCCAGCCGCATCCTCAGCTGGCTGGTGTGTTTACGGACATATTCAATCAATCCTTATCTCTGCTTTTCCCACATGCTTCATTGTTCCTGTTCTCAAAACAGCTAAGGTAACTGAGCTAAATGACTATCGCCCGTGGCATTCACTCATGAAGTGCATTGAGAGACAAGGACCATATCACCTCCACCCTACCTGACCAGACACACTCCAATTTGCTTAACGCCCCAATAGGTCCACAGACGACGCAATCGCAATCACACTGCACACTACCCTAACCCATCTGGACAAGAGGAATACCTATGTAAGAATGCTGTTAATCGACTACAGCTCAGCGTCTAACAACAAGTACCCTCCAAACTCGTCATTAATCAAATGACCTACGTTGACTATTTACATTGACCCACCCCCCCTCCCTTTGTTTTTACACTGCTGCTGCTCTATGTTTATTATATATGCATAGTCAATTCACCCCTATCTGCATGTACAAATTACCTCAACTAACCTGTACCCCTGCACATTGACTCGGTACTGGTACCCCCCTGTATATAGCCTCATTTTTGTAATTTTATTGTGTTACTTTTTAAATTATTTTTTAATTTAGTTTATTTGGTAAATATTTTCTTAACTGACATGACTTCCGCCGAAGTTGGTCCCTCTCCTTGTTCGTGCGGGGTTCGGCGGTCGAAGTCGCCGACCTTCTAGCCATCGCTGATCCACTTTTAATTTTCCATTGGTTTTGTCTTGTCTTCCATCACACCTGGTTCCAATTCCATCAATTACATGTGGTGTATTTAACCCTCTGTCCCCCCCATGTCCTTGTCGGTAATTGTTTCTTGTAGTGCTTATGCACGGTAAGCTGGTATTTACCGTGTTTTGTTTGACTCATTTATTGTTCTATTGACTGTGGTTTATGGATATTAAATGACACCGTTGTAAATCAGTTTTAGCTCTCCTGCGCCTGACTTCTCTGCCGCCTGTATGCACCTCACTACATTAACTCTTTCTTGAACTGCCCTGTTGGTAAGGGCTTGTAAGTAAGCATTTCACGATAAGGTCTACACATTTGACAAATAAAGTTTGATTCGATTTGAAAACAGAACTGAAAAGTGTTTTGGAGTAAACCATTTTGCAACAGACTAAACATTTTGGAATCTGACTAAAGAATACACCACATATGTGTACTGGTCTCAGACAAGGGCTTGCAAACCCTGCCTTCAGCAGAACGGCCTAGGGTTGAGGATCACTTTTGTAAAGAACCAGCTTTGATTACACTGGAAGAGTTTCAGTTTAGCCTTGCTCCTTTCATTGGTTCACTGATGTTCAGACATTAACAACATAGAGGTGTAGATGATAGGTAGAACAGGACATTGTGGCCAGACATACTGGATGTCCCCACACCAAATCTCACACCAATACAGAAACACATAATGGTCAGAAGAAAGATACTCCTAACTTTCATCTTAATTGTGTTCAGGAGAAAAGCATGGTCTGTATAAAACTATATTTTTTTTGTACTTCTTTCATCTGACTTCATTCATCGACCGAAGCACTGCTTTTATCCCGCTGTTGAGTGAGGCTCATCATGTTACTGTATCTATCGATTTCTCGTTTTTCACACACTTCAATGTGTTATTTGATTCCGGAGATATTTTGTTGTGGGGAGCAATCATACCAAAACCAAAAACCGTGTTCTGAAAATCGACCACACTGAGCCAAACAACCTGGAAATTATTGATGATTGAGTTGCTGCATGCCACGCAACTGCTTTACAGTAGCATCAATCACGGCCCTTATGTTTCACAGCAAACCTCAGGGAAAATTTACAATCTGTCATCTTCCCAGGTGTGCACGGGGGACAGCCATGCTTTTGAGGGCTGAGAGCCTGTATTGTACATTAACACGCCTCCCTTGCAGTCAGCATTTCCACATTGTATGAGAGTGGAGGAGATTTATTTGTTATCAAATGATTATAATTCTGATTAATTTGTTATTACAGTACAGAGTGGCAACTGGAGAGCTCCCTTTGCATCCATCATGATCCTCCCAATGCTCCCATCCATTCCTGTAAATACTAAAGCCTAGAGTGGGAAATGTGCATCATATTTACATTTGATTGGTTTGTGTTGGTGCACTGCTAAATGGCCAATGCATGTGGTACACGGTAGCTGGCTGCTATGGGATCGTGATGCAGTTCTGGAGTTGATTGATTTAGAAGAGCATCCATTATGTCTTCTTTGGCTGTAGGCTACTGTTCATAATACACATGATACAGTATGTACTGTTCTGTTCTCTGCAGAGGGAATTTATTTACTGTTTGTGATGCACACAAGCAGAGACTTTACAGTCCATCTATTTTAAAATGTATGGCCATTATCTAAATGCTAGTCTAGACAAAACGGCACTCCTCTCCTCTACCAGTTGCCGTAAGAATGGCCATGAGCCTGTCAGGGCATGTCTTGTCTAGTGAGTACTGTACAAGGGTTTTGGCTGAGATGTGAAGGCTACTAAGACTGAAGCAAGGAGAGCTGATTCTGAATCCGTTATTAGGGGCAAAATGTGTATTTTGTGTACTTGTGTTGCTGTGGGAACCAGCTTTTGGAGGGTTCTGAGATGACACACAGTTAGGGCTCCTAGCAGGCTCTATTTTATAAGAGACTAATCAATGCTGTCACTGAGGTTTTTGTCATGTTTTGTCATATATTGTCTTGTCATTATGCTTTCCCTTCTGTTCGTTTCCCCCTGCTGGTCTTATTAGGTTCGTTCCCTCTTTCTATCCCTCTCTCTCCCCCTCCCTCTCTCACTCTCTCGCTCTCTCTTCTCTCTATCGTTCCGTTCCTGCTCCCAGCTGTTCCTATTCCCCTAATCAATCATTTAGTCTTCCCACACCTGTTCCCGATCCTTTCCCCTGATTAGAGTCCCTATTTCTTCCTTTGTTTTCCGTTCCTGTCCTGTCGGATCCTTGTATGTATTGGTCACCGTGCTGTGTTTGTGTATCGCCCAGTCGTGTCGTGTTTCCCTCAGATGCTGCGTGGTGAGCAGGTGTCTGAGTCTGCTAGGTTCAAGTGCCTTCCCGAGGCTACCTGCTGTTCAAGATCGAGTCTCCAGTCGGTTCTCGTCATTACGAGTGGAAGTTGTGTTTTTTGATTGTATTTTACTTTACTGGATTAAAGACTCTGTTTTCGCCAAGTCGCTTTTGGGTCCTCATTCACCTGCATAACAGAAGGATCCGACCAAGAATGGACCCAGCGACTATGGATTCTCTCTACTCTACTCTCGAGTTCCAGGGAGCGATGCTCGGCAGACACGAGCAGGAATTGTCTGCTGCTCGGCATGCCGTTGAGACCCTGGCCGCTCAGGTCTCCGACCTCTCAAGACAGTATCAGAGTCTTCGTCTCGTGTCACCAGCTACTTCCGGTTCTTCCGAGCCTCCGGAACCTAGGGTTAATAACCCACCTTGTTATTCTGGGCAGCCCACTGAGTGCCGCTCCTTTCTCACCCAGTGTGATATCGTGTTCTCTCTCAACCCAACACATACTCAAGAGAGAGAGCTCGGATTGCCTACGTCATATCACTCCTTACTGGTCGGGCTCGGCAGTGGGGCACAGCTATCTGGGAGGCAAGCGCTGAGTGTACTAACAATTATCTGAACTTTAAAGAGGAGATGATAAGGGTTTTTGATCGCTCAGTTTTTGGGAAAGAAGCTTCCTGGTCCCTGTCTTCCCTATGTCAAGGTAATCGATCCATAACGGATTACTCAATAGAGTTTCGCACTCTTGCTGCCTCCAGTAACTGGAACGAGCAGGCGTTGCTCGCTCGTTTTCTGGAGGGACTCCACGCTAAGGTTAAGGATGAGATTCTCTCTCGGGAGGTTCCATCCAGCGTGGATTCTTTGATTGAACTCGCTATTCGCATTGAACGACGGGTAGATCTTCGTCACCGAGCTCATAGAAGAGAGCTCGCGTTAACTGTGTCTCCCCTCTCTCCGACACTACCGTCTTTCCCCACTGACTCAGGTGTTGAGCCCATGCAGCTGGGGGGTATTCGCATCTCGACTAAGGAGAGGGAACGGAGAATCACCAACCGCCTCTGTCTCCTATTGCGGTTCCGCTGGTCATTTTGTCATTTCATGTCCAGTTAAAGGCCAGAGCTCATCAGTAAGCGGAGGGCGACTGATAAGCGCTACTAGACGGTCCTCTCCGTCAAGTACATGTACTACTTTACCGGTCCATCTACGCTGGACCGGATCGGCAGCATCCTGCAGTGCATTAATAGACTCTGGGGCAGAGGGCTGTTTTATGGACGAAGCCTGGGCGCGGGAACATGACATTCCTCTCAGACAGTTAGAGGAGCCCACGGTCATGTTTGCCTTGGATGGTAGTCCTCTCCCCAGTATATTATATGAAACACTACCTTTAACCCTCACTGTATCTGGTAACCATAGTGAGACCATTTCTTTTTTGATTTTTTGTTCACCTTTTACACCTGTTGTTTTGGGTCATCCCTGGCTAGTGTGTCATAACCCTTCTTTTGATTGGTCTAGTGGTTCTGTCCTTTCCTGGAGCGTTTCTTGTCATGTGAAGTGTTTAATGTCTGCTATTTCTCCTGTTTGTTCTGTCCCCTCTTCTCAGGAGGAACCTGGTGATTTGACAGGAGTGCCGGAGGAATATCATGGTCTGCGCATGGTCTTCAGTCGGTCCAGAACCAACTCCCTTCCTCCTCACCGGTCGTATGATTGTTGTTCTGATCTCTTTAAGAAGCGTTTTGCTTCCGCTCCTATCCTTGTTGCACCTGACGTCACTAAACAGTTTTTTGTTGAGGTTGACGCGTCGGGGGTGGGCGTGGGAGCCATTCTGTCCCAGCGCTCCGATACTGACGATGGGGTCCACCCTTGTGCGTATTTTTCTGCTTCTGCTCCTGGTCTTGCTGGGTCTCAGTCTGTTCCCTGCCATCGCATCTCTCCTGTTCTTGTTCCTGCCCTTGCTGTGTCTCAGTCTGTCCCTAGTTGTTACTCTCCTGGCCTGTGTGGTCCTGTTTGCTCTAAAGTTTTCAGTTCTCTACCCGTGTCTCATTTTTTTTTTAGAGTAGTACCCTAGTTTCCCTTTTTTTTTTTTTCGTTTTTCCGTTACGGTCCTGAGGAGAGGAGTTGGGTTCTTTCTCGGGACGTGCTGGACCGTTTGATCTATGATTCCCTCCGTTGCCGCCAGTGTTCCTCCTCGAGAGCGCCAGGAGGCGCTCGGTGAGTGGGGGGGTACTGTCATGTTTTGTCATATATTGTCTTGTCATTATGCTTTCCCTTCTGTTCGTTTCCCCCTGCTGGTCTTATTAGGTTCGTTCCCTCTTTCTATCCCTCTCTCTCCCCCTCCCTCTCTCACTCTCTCGCTCTCTCTTCTCTCTATCGTTCCGTTCCTGCTCCCAGCTGTTCCTATTCCCCTAATCAATCATTTAGTCTTCCCACACCTGTTCCCGATCCTTTCCCCTGATTAGAGTCCCTATTTCTTCCTTTGTTTTCCGTTCCTGTCCTGTCGGATCCTTGTATGTATTGGTCACCGTGCTGTGTTTGTGTATCGCCCAGTCGTGTCGTGTTTCCCTCAGATGCTGCGTGGTGAGCAGGTGTCTGAGTCTGCTAGGTTCAAGTGCCTTCCCGAGGCTACCTGCTGTTCAAGATCGAGTCTCCAGTCGGTTCTCGTCATTACGAGTGGAAGTTGTGTTTTTTGATTGTATTTTACTTTACTGGATTAAAGACTCTGTTTTCGCCAAGTCGCTTTTGGGTCCTCATTCACCTGCATAACAGTTTTGGGTTACCTAGTTGACCCATTAATCGGTTGAGTAATCCACCACCATTCAAATGTATTTCTGGCCATAGACATGACAGACACGTTAGTATCTGCCTATTTTTATTATTTTTATTATATATTTTTATTCATAGAAAATGTAACATAAAATATTAAGGCATTGTACATTTTACCCTTTTTTCTCCCTCCTCTTGGAACTCTGGGGGTGGTATTTCATTTTTGGATAAAAAACGTTCCCTTTTTAAATGGGATATTTTGTCACGACAAGATGCTCGACTATGCATATAATTGACAGCTTTGGATAGAAAACACTCTAATGTTTCCAAAACTGCAAAGATATTGTCTGTGAGTGCAACAGAACTGATGTTACAGGTGAAACCCAGATAAAAATCCAATCAGGAAGTGCCCCATATTTTGAAAGCGCTGCATGCCAATGACTCCTTATATGGCTGTGAATGGGCTACGAATGAGCTTACACTTTCTATGTATTCCCCAAGGTGTCTACAGCATTGTGACGTCTTTTTACGCATTTATGTTGAAGAATAGCCGTAAGGGACCACATTGAGCAAGTGGTCACATGATGGCTCCCGCAGAAAATCTTGCGTAAAGTACAGAAGTAGCCATTATTCCAATCGCTTCTAATGAGAAACCAATTGTCCCGGTGGATATATTATCGAATAGTTATGTGAAAAACACATTGAGGATTGATTCTAAACAACGTTTGCCATGTTTCTGTCGATATTATGGAGCTAATTTGAAAAAGAGTTTGGCATTGTAGTGACCGCATTTTCCGGTCGATTTCTCAGTCAAACGTAAAGAACAAACGGAGCTATTTCGCCTACAAAAATAATATTTTTGGAAAAAGGGAATATTTGCTAATTAACTGGGAGTCTCCTGAGTGAAAACATCCAAAGTTCGTCAAAGGTAAATGATTTAATTTGATTGCTTTTCTTATTTTCGTGAAAATGTTGCCTGCTGCTAGCAGGGCATAATGCTATGGTAGGCTATGATAAACTTACACAAATGCTTGTCTAGCGTTGGCTGTAAAGCATATTTTGAAAATCTGAGATGACAGTGTGATTAACAAAAGGCTAAGCTATGAATAGGGAGATTTTCTAGGGATATTTATGTCCGCTGCGTTATGCTAATTAGTTTCAGGCGACGATTACGCTCCCGGATCCGGGTTTGAGAGTCGCAAGAAGTTCTCACTCCCCCCACCGATGCTTTCAAACATTGGTTACATATATATATTTTTTAAGTATACAGCATAATGCAAACATACAACAGCCTAACTTTGTCAGTTGATAGGTGATCCTAGCAGTAACCTCAAGGGAAGGGGTGGGGGGGAGGCCTATAGTACTAACCTGAATGAAGTGTTTGGAGATGCTCAAAATAGGATACCATCGGATCCCAGGTGGAATAAAATGTGTTTTGATGCTGGACTGGTATACTTAATATTTTGTATTTTTAGGATAGCATCAAATCTTTGAGGCAAAGAGAGGCTAAACGAGGAATGACAGATTTCCAATCGAAGGATCTTTTACACCTCTCTATGCCTATTTCTACTTTCATCAGCACACGCTGATACCTGATCTCACAAGGCCTTCGGTTGCCCACTTGAAGTGATTTGGAGAACCAACCTCCTGCCAGGCCGTCTTCAACCTTTTTTCTCTGAATAGCCAATTTTGTTACTTAATTGCTAATTTCGGTGTCTCAACCTTTTTCCAGCTTTTTCCCTGGGAAGAACAAGTATATCATGGTGAAGAGTTGAGAGAGCCTAATTTTCTCTGCTGTATTATGGCTGCTGCTGTGGGGTTTGGATGATGTTGCTAGGAGAAATGTCAAGCTTTGAGATCAAGGTTACACTGAACGGAGGAGAGAGGGGAAAAAAGGGATCCTGAGAGGGGAGCATCTCTCACATTTCGCTAATGATCCGCCTCTCACATTTTTGTTCACGCACACTCAAATCCACAAACTCAAATCCTTTTATTTGAAGGGTCAGATGTCAGTAGTTTGACCTGACAATGTTGTGAGGCTTTGATCATGGTGCATTGCGTCACTCTTCCCCTAACCAGGCCAGTGTGTTTGTGGTATTAAACAAACAGATAATTGGTGTGACAGTAGCTTGAATGACACTTATCTTCCTATCAGCACTGACCTACAGACAGTAATGGGGAGGACAACACAAAGATGTGCACCAGCAAGGACACGCACGCACACACCCAATCTCGTTTGCCCATCGACTCGGTACTGGTACTCCCTGTATACCGTGTTATTTTTACTCGTTATTGTTATTTGTTATTCACTGTGCATTATTTATTATTTATATTTAATCTTTAACTCTTTATTGTTAGAAAAGGATGCGTAAGTAAGCATTTCACTGTTACACCTGTACACCTGTTGTTTATGAAAATAGCTTTTGATTCGATTTGTTTTTGCTGAAATCACAACTGCAATTGCATTGGTAACATGGCATGATATGGGCTTCAGAGAAACATTTCTTGGAAGTCATCTGTATTGAGCTGGATGGTGATCTAGGAAACCGACCCAGATTCTGACGCCTGATACCTAAGCGGTCAAATTTGACGTATTGTACGGCTCGTCATTTCATGAGCAAACGTTGAAACATGTCAATGTGTCACAGACAGAAAATTAGTGGTTATGATGGTGGAAAATGGGTTAGGGTATCTTTGTGATGTACACAATGTCCCCTCTCTCCTCCCATTCCTCATACCATTTATGCTTCATATAATTTATCCATATGCATTTATGTTTATCTCCTGTAGGCTATTTCCTCCAGGAACATGTGTAGCCTGTAAAATATTTTATAGTCTCTTCCCCTGTCATTACCGTAATTCAAAACATATAAGCACAGCAGAACTGGGTCAGGCTGTCAATGGTCACCTCCCCATCCATTGCAACATCAAACAACTCTTATTTCCTAGCTACACACAAATCCTGGCATATCAGTATCTGTCCAGATTATTTTCAACATAAAGAATAATGATTCTGTCCCCAGCCCAGTGTGTTCACATTGTCCTTCCTTGATAAGTTCCAGCAGCTATAGAGGAGATGTCAACAAGTTTAAACTACCATAGCCTCTCACTCTACCACTATTTTGAAAGATCCCTCTGGCCACAGATACTGGTTCAGTAGGAGCTTCCTCCCCACAGCCATAAACACCCTCAACAGCTAATGTAAGGAATGACAGTACGGAGAGTTGACATTTTAAATCGGAACGGACATGCAGGACAGGACAGGAACAGCGTCAGAACTGGGAAACAGAAAGACAGACGACAAACAATGCAGCAGCGGGAACAGAGCTGGGGAACTGACAAATATAGGGGGGTAATAAATAGGTGATTGAGTGAGTCCAATATCACTGAAGCATGTGACAAGGGAAGGCAGGTGTGCGTAAACGATGGTGGCAGGAGTGCGTAATGTAGAGTGCAGAGCAGGGGCAGGCGTGACAGCTGAAGGACTATATTCCTTCCTATGCGCTGTCTTTGTCTTCTGTCTGTTTTATCTGTCCTGGGTGGAGAGAAGTTTGGCATTGTAAATGTAATGACTGGGTGTGTGGGTTTCTTGGCAGTCTCTGTCTATGTATGAGCATGTGGAAATTAATTTCCTCCTTAGAGGACAATAAAATCTTATCTAAAACCCAAGTATAGCTTGGTTCATCTCAGCTCGGTTCAGTATTGTGAAAAGGGTATAATAAGTGTGACCAACTTGTTGGTAGGGCTGGGAAATTGATATGATATTATCACGATACTTAGGTGACGATACGATATATATTGTGATTCTCACGATTTTATATGTATTGCAATTCGATACTGTATGCGATTCAATGTTCCAAACATCTTGCTCACAAAATGTCTTCTGCAGAGGGACAAGAGAGCCATGAGCAAACAAGTTTTGATCAGTAATGGATATAAAAGTGCATTACAGATCAAAACTTGTCATGTTTGTCATTTATTATCATGTCTTGTCCCTGTGCTCCCCATTCTATTCGTTTCCCTCTGCTGGTCTTATTAGGTTCTTTCCCTCTTTCTATCCCTCTCTCTCCCCCTCCCTCTCTCACTCTCTCGCTCTCTCTTCTCTCTATCGTTCCGTTCCTGCTCCCAGCTGTTCCTATTCCCCTAATCATCATTTAGTCTTCCCACACCTGTTCCCGATCCTTTCCCCCTGATTAGAGTCCCTATTTCTTCCTTTGTGTTCCGTTCCTGTCCCGTCGGTTCCTTGTTTAGAATTCACCGTGCTGTGATTGTGTATCGCCCTGTCCTGTCTTGTTTTTGCCTTCATCAGATGCTGCGTGTGAGCAGGTGTCTCTGTCAGCTACGGCCTGCGCCTACCCGAAGCGACCTGCAGTCTGTGGCCGCTTCTCCTGTTATTCCCCTCTACAGACTAGAGGATTTCTGTTATTCCCTGTTTGGACATTTCCTGTTAAGGATTCAGGATTTGTCGTTTTCTGTTTGGACTTGAATAAACTCTGTTTCTGTTAAGTCGCTTTTGGGTCCTCTTTCACCTGCATGACAGAAGGAACCGACCAAGGAATGGACCCAGCGACTTCAGACGCTCGTTACACTGCCGTCAAGATCCAAGGAGCCATGCTCGGCAGACACGAGCAGGAATTGTCTGCTGCTCGCCATGCCGTGGAGAACCTGGCCGCTCAGGTTTCCGACCTCTCTGGACAGTTCCAGAGTCTACGTCTCGTGCCACCTGTTACTTCCTGGCCTGCCGAGCCTCCAGAACCTAGGGTTAATAACCCACCTTGCTACTCCGGGCAGCCCACTGAGTGCCGCTCCTTTCTCACGCAGTGTGAGATTGTGTTCTCTCTCCAACCCAACACATACTCTAGAGAGAGAGCTCGGGTTGCTTACGTCATTTCACTCCTTACTGGCCGGGCTCGAGAATGGGGCACAGCTATCTGGGAGGCAAGGGCTGATTGCTCTAACAAGTTCCAGAACTTTAAAGAGGAGATGATTCGGGTTTTTGACCGTTCAGTTTTTGGTAGGGAGGCTTCTAGGGCCCTGGCTTCCTTATGCCAAGGTGAACGGTCCATAACGGATTATTCTATTGAGTTTCGCACTCTTGCTGCCTCTAGTGAGTGGAACGAGCCGGCGCTGCTCGCTCGTTTTCTGGAGGGACTCCACGCAGTGGTTAAGGATGAGATTCTCTCCCGGGAGGTTCCTTCAGATGTGGACTCTTTGATTGCTCTCGCCATCCGCATAGAACGACGGGTAGATCTTCGTCACCGGGCTCGTGGAAGAGAGCTCGCATCAACGGTGTTTCCCTGCTCCGCATCGCAACCATCTCCCTCCTCTGGCTTTGAGACTGAGCCCATGCAGCTGGGAGGGATTCGCATCTCGACTAAGGAGAGGGAACGGAGGATCACCAACCGCCTGTGCCTCTATTGCGGAGTTGCTGGACATTTTGTTAATTCATGTCCAGTAAGAGGCCAGAGCCCATCAGTAAGCGGAGGGCTACTGGTGAGCGCTACTACTCAGGTCTCTTCATCTAGATCTTGTACTACTATGTCGGTCCATCTACGCTGGACCGGTTCGGGTGCTACATGCAGTGCCTTGATTGACTCTGGGGCTGAGGGTTGTTTCATGGACGAAGCATGGGTTCGGAAACATAACATTCCTTTCAGACCGTTAGACAAGCCTACGCCCATGTTTGCCTTAGATGGTAGTCATCTTCCCAGTATCAAATTTGAGACACTACCTTTAACTCTCACAGTATCTGGTAACCACAGTGAGACTATTTCTTTTTGATTTTCCGTTCACCGTTTACACCTGTTGTTTTGGGTCATCCCTGGCTAGTATGTCATAATCCTTCTATTAATTGGTCTAGTAATTCTATCCTATCCTGGAACGTTTCTTGTCATGTGAAGTGTTTAATGTCTGCCATCCCTCCCGTTTCTTCTGTCCCTACTTCTCAGGAGGAACCTGGCGATTTGACAGGAGTGCCGGAGGAATATCATGATCTGCGCACGGTCTTCAGTCGGTCCCGAGCCAACTCCCTTCCTCCTCACCGGTCGTATGATTGTAGTATTGATCTCCTTCCGGGGACCACTCCTCCTCGAGGTAGACTATACTCTCTGTCGGCTCCCGAACGTAAGGCTCTCGAGGATTATTTGTCTGTGTCTCTTGACACCGGTACCATAGTGCCTTCTTCTTCTCCGGCCGGGCGGGGTTCTTTTTGTTAAGAAGAAGGACGGTACTCTGCGCCCCTGCGTGGATTATCGAGGGCTGAATGACATAACGGTTAAGAATCGTTATCCGCTTCCCCTTATGTCATCAGCCTTCGAGATTCTGCAGGGAGCCAGGTGCTTTACTAAGTTGGACCTTCGTAACGCTTACCATCTCGTGCGCATCAGAGAGGGGGACGAGTGGAAAACGGCGTTTAACACTCCGTTAGGGCATTTTGAGTACCGGGTTCTGCCGTTCGGTCTCGCCAATGCGCCAGCTGTTTTTCAGGCATTAGTTAATGATGTTCTGAGAGACATGCTGAACATCTTTGTTTTTGTCTATCTTGACGATATCCTGATTTTTTCTCCGTCACTCGAGATTCATGTTCAGCACGTTCGACGTGTTCTACAGCGCCTTTTAGAGAATTGTCTCTACGTAAAGGCTGAGAAGTGCTCTTTTCATGTCTCCTCCGTTACTTTTCTCGGTTCCGTTATTTCCGCTGAAGGCATTCAGATGGATTCCGCTAAGGTCCAAGCTGTCAGTGATTGGCCCGTTCCAAGGTCACGTGTCGAGTTGCAGCGCTTTTTAGGTTTCGCTAATTTCTATCGGCGTTTCATTCGTAATTTCGGTCAAGTTGCTGCCCCTCTCACAGCTCTTACTTCTGTCAAGACGTGTTTTAAGTGGTCCGGTTCCGCCCAGGGAGCTTTTGATCTTCTAAAAGAACGTTTTACGTCCGCTCCTATCCTCGTTACTCCTGACGTCACTAGACAATTCATTGTCGAGGTTGACGCTTCAGAGGTAGGCGTGGGAGCCATTCTATCCCAGCGCTTCCAGTCTGACGATAAGGTTCATCCTTGCGCTTATTTTTCTCATCGCCTGTCGCCATCTGAGCGCAACTATGATGTGGGTAACCGTGAACTGCTCGCCATCCGCTTAGCCCTAGGCGAATGGCGACAGTGGTTGGAGGGGGCGACCGTTCCTTTTGTCGTTTGGACAGACCATAAGAACCTTGAGTACATCCGTTCTGCCAAACGACTTAATGCCCGTCAAGCTCGTTGGGCGTTGTTTTTCGCTCGTTTCGAGTTTGTGATTTCTTACCGTCCGGGTAGCAAGAACACCAAGCCTGATGCCTTATCCCGTCTGTTTAGTTCTTCTGTGGCTTCTACTGATCCCGAGGGGATTCTTCCTTATGGGCGTGTTGTCGGGTTAACAGTCTGGGAATTGAAAGACAGGTTAAGCAAGCACTCACGCACACTGCGTCGCCGCGCGCTTGTCCTAGTAACCTCCTTTTCGTTCCTGTTTCCACTCGTCTGGCTGTTCTTCAGTGGGCTCACTCTGCCAAGTTAGCTGGTCATCCCGGTGTTCGAGGCACTCTTGCGTCTATTCGCCAGCGCTTTTGGTGGCCGACTCAGGAGCGTGACACGCGCCGTTTCGTGGCTGCTTGTTCGGACTGCGCGCAGACTAAGTCGGGTAACTCTCCTCCTGCCGGTCGTCTCAGACCGCTCCCCATTCCTTCTCGACCATGGTCTCACATCGCCTTAGACTTCATTACCGGTCTGCCTTTGTCTGCGGGGAAGACTGTGAGAGCCGCCAATAAACGCAGGATTAAGAGTCCAAGGTATTGTTGCGGCCAGAGAGTGTGGCTTTCCACTCGCAACCTTCCTCTTACGACAGCTTCTCGTAAGTTGACTCCGCGGTTCATTGGTCCGTTCCGTGTCTCCCAGGTCGTCAATCCTGTCGCTGTGCGACTGCTTCTTCCGCGACATCTTCGTCGCGTCCATCCTGTCTTCCATGTCTCCTGTGTTAAGCCCTTTCTTCGCACCCCCGTTCGTCTTCCCTCCCCCCTCCCGTCCTTGTCGAGAGCGCACCTATTTACAAGGTACATAAGATCATGGACATGCGTTCTCGGGGACGGGGTCACCAATACTTAGTGGATTGGGAGGGTTACGGTCCTGAGGAGAGGAGTTGGGTTCCGTCTCGGGACGTGCTGGACCGTTCACTCATCGATGATTTCCTCCGTTGCCGCCAGGATTCCTCCTCGAGTGCGCCAGGAGGCGCTCGGTGAGTGGGGGTACTGTCATGTTTGTCATTTATTATCATGTCTTGTCCCTGTGCTCCCCATTCTATTCGTTTCCCTCTGCTGGTCTTATTAGGTTCTTTCCCTCTTTCTATCCCTCTCTCTCCCCCTCCCTCTCTCACTCTCTCGCTCTCTCTTCTCTCTATCGTTCCGTTCCTGCTCCCAGCTGTTCCTATTCCCTAATCATCATTTAGTCTTCCCACACCTGTTCCCGATCCTTTCCCCTGATTAGAGTCCCTATTTCTTCCTTTGTGTTCCGTTCCTGTCCCGTCGGTTCCTTGTTTAGAATTCACCGTGCTGTGATTGTGTATCGCCCTGTCCTGTCGTGTTTTTGCCTTCATCAGATGCTGCGTGTGAGCAGGTGTCTCTGTCAGCTACGGCCTGCGCCTACCCGAAGCGACCTGCAGTCTGTGGCCGCTTCTCCTGTTATTCCCCTCTACAGACTAGAGGATTTCTGTTATTCCCTGTTTGGACATTTCCTGTTAAGGATTCAGGATTTGTCGTTTTCTGTTTGGACTTGAATAAACTCTGTTTCTGTTAAGTCGCTTTTGGGTCCTCTTTCACCTGCATGACAAAAACTTATATCAACACTCCCTATATAAAAGACGTTGGAGAACTATGGAGGAAAAATACTTTTTTTTGATGCAGGTACAGCCAACTAGCACAATAATAATATTGTGATATTGTTAAAACAATATGATACCATATCTTCAAAAAATCGTATCCAACAAGTATCCCCCCTGTCACGTCCTGACCTTAGTTCCTTTTTTATGTCTCTGTTTTAGTTTGGTCAGGGCATGAGTTGGGGTGGGCATTCTATGTTGTGTATTCTAGGTTATGTATTTCTGTGTTTGGCCTGGTATGGTTCCCAATCAGAGGCAGCTGTCGATCGTTGTCTCTGATTGAGAACCATACTTAGGCAGCCTATTTTCCCACTAAGATTTGTGGGTAGTTGTTTTCTGTGTTTTACCACACAGAACTGTTTCGGTTTTAATTTATTTCTCTTGTTCTTTTTGTATTCAGTGTTCGGTTATCTTTCATTAAAATATGGACACTAACCACGCTGCGCATTGGTCCGATCTTTCCTACTCCTCCTCAGAAGAGGAGGAAAACCGTTACACCCCTCCCATCACTACTTGTTGGTCTCAACCACCCCATTTACACAGCTTTAATCTAAGCAAAACAGCGGTAGTAGTCTTTGTTTCTAGCTGTTGTCAATGACTTCTAAGAGGAGATAAAAGTGAAAGAGCCTGACTAATATGATTGAGAAACAATAATGAGCTCTTAGAGAACATATATTCTGCTTCTCTGTGAGTAGATAAAGTGTACTACAATAATGAATACACATTCGAGGACTGAAACCATATTTTGGAACCGAAAATATGATTTCACAAAAAGCTTTTGAAGGTTATAATGAATTATGTAAGAATGATGAAAAGGCTGTGAGTGTGTCGTGATCATGCAGCATGAAAACAAGTGGTCTCATGTATCATAAAGACACACGCACACAGATGGGAACTCATTTGCTTGTTGAGATGAGAATAGATATTGTATATGAAAAGGTGGCCTGAAAAAAGCATTGTGGATGAGAAATTCATGGTAAAAGTTGCATACGAGTTGTATAAGTTATCTGGGTGCTTTGGGGTATCCTTGTAAGCTACAGTAATAATAGGCTTATTTGTGCTGTTTATGTGTATTTATTATCCTGGTCTTGCAGGTTTTGTCTGATTCCTAGAGGGGTATTACATCGTCTTGATCATCAAGCGGAGGAAGATGGCAAACATTGGTGGTCAATCCATACACAACATGTGTCAACTCATTCTACGGTGGGCCAAGTGTATGAGGGTTTATCGCTCCAATCTTGTACTTGATTGGTGAATTAAGGTCACCAATTAGTAAGGAACTCTCTTCACCTGGTTGTCTAGGTCTTAATTGAAAAGAAAAAGCAAA
The DNA here is from genome assembly GCF_021184085.1 of Oncorhynchus gorbuscha. Classification (NCBI taxonomy): domain Eukaryota; kingdom Metazoa; phylum Chordata; class Actinopteri; order Salmoniformes; family Salmonidae; genus Oncorhynchus; species Oncorhynchus gorbuscha. Next base: position 43,959,485 of record NC_060184.1, on the reverse strand, counting down.
AACCTGCAGATACTCTGCACTCCGTGGAATGAGTTTGACACCCCGATACAGAGATTGACAATACCAACGTGATCCCCAATGACTCAGTGAGCGTGATGCATCCTGATGAGGCCAGGTACAATAGGTCGACAGACAGTTAAATACCCTATACTTCACTGGAGACTTTCTCCTTTCCCTAAATGTTTTCTCTCACTCAATTTACGCACGCACGCACGCACGCACGCACACACACACACACACACACACACACACACACACACACACACACACACACACACACACACACACACACACACACACACACACACACACACACACACACACACACACACACACACACACACACACACACACACACACACACACACACCAAGCATCCAATGAGATCATGAGGTAATCAACGTTTCACACATGGCTATGCGGTGTGACGGCTTCACCGAACCATTAACCAAGTGTGGCTGGCAAAGGGATAAGGGTCACTCAGTACATGGGTCTCTATATGCAGTGCACAGGAAAGTAATATTGCCTTGTCTACTCTCACCTTTTAATTGTGATGCCATAAGGTAACATGCTCTTACTGTATAATGTTATATCTCCAGGACTTTTTCCTATGTGACCTTGTGCAGGGACAGGTCAGGTGATGCGACTGGTGATGAGACTCCTGCCACTACTATTAGGTCTTGGTTTTAAGGTTGTGACTGTTTATTTTTCCCCTTGTAGATACGTGAGGATCTTTCAGAACATGGACCTGTCCAGTAACTTCTACTTTAGGTAAGCCTGCCTTGCAGTCTCCAGGGTCTCCGTAGTAATGCGTCTCCCAATGGTGTGTTGTGATGTGTCACATGAGGTAAGGATCTTGGTGGCAGTATGTGTCACCTCAACCACAGTCTACCCAGTTGCCCAATGTCACCACTGGGGCATTGGCATGGCTGCAACGTGTGGGTGTATATTCGCCTGACTTTATGTCCTTTCCCTGAATGTTTATTACGTGATACAATATGCCTCTTGGTTTGTTGTAACAAATGTCACAGATATATATATATATATAACAGAGGTCATATCTCTCTCACATACTGACACACACACACTTTCAAGACTGAATCTTTCATTGCCGTGGCATTGTGTATGTAGTACTATTCTCCTCATTAAATGTATACACAAATGCAAATTTCATTCAAACAAAAGGTTGTCTTGTATTTCCATCCATCCATTGAATTGTATGTATTTTCTTTAATTGAAAAGTAGTACTATCCACTTCTTGTTAAGTGGAAAAAAACACAATGACATCACTGCCATCTCTGCTTGTTGAGGGAAAGAATAGTTATGTAACATCAAAGTACAGCTGGACTCCTTTCAAAAGTTTCTGTCTGTCTGTCTGTCTGTCTGTCTGTCTGTCTGTCTGTCTGTCTGTCTGTCTGTCTGTCTGTCTGTCTGTCTGTCTGTCTGTCTGTCTGTCTGTCTGTCTGTCTGTCTGTCTGTCTGTCTGTCTGTCTGTCTGTCTGTCTGTCTGTCCGTTTGCTTAATATTATGAATTTAATCGGTTCTTCAGTCATTCCTCTATATATTATTATTTCTACCCATCACTCCATTCATCCATCTCATCGATTCACTCTCTGATTAACAACTGTTGTTCTTCTCGCCATCCCTATTGGCCTTTCCACCTATGATCTTTGACCCCCAGCTACAGCTCTGATCCGAGCCATTTCTGCAGTACAACCTGACCCTGCTGCATAGCCCATGCGACCCGGGCACCATGGAGGAGGTGCACATATAGAGCAGCAGGCAGGACAGCTTCAACAACTTTGAGGACAAGGGCCTGCCCACACAAGGTCAGATGGCACCCGCCCTCTCACACTATACCTAATTTATTTTCCCAGTTTTAACAGTTTCAAAACAGCTGCTTTTACAGTTTCAAAACATGTGAATAGACGGAATGAATACGTTTGTTTCCATTTCTTATCACTAAAAACATTTATTGTATGTTACTTTTGGTTCTCTTTCAAATACTTATTTCGGTATCTCACTATGGGGACACGCCCTTCGAGGCGTTATCACCAGAAAGCTCCAATCACACAACGTCTTTCCTAGACAGGAAGCCTGGCGAATAGTGGGGAACCCCACTCCTTATAAGGTGTCACGCTCCTGCCCTCTAACTCATTATCGTTTCTTTATTACGGAGATCACAAGCTGTCTCTAGCTCTTCTCAGCACAACTGGAATTACTGTTGTCCTGCTTAACTGTTCACAGGTGATCCACTAGGATTTGCCACCCAGTTAAGGATTACAGCTTTTTGATTAGAGGATTGAGTACTTTTGCCAAAAGGAAAAGTTTGCTTCTTCTCAGTCTCCAGTGGAAGCTAGCACCACATGGCTATCCTTCGCCCTACTAGCCCACTTAGCTACCAGCTTAGTGCTGCTATTTCCGACCACGCTGGAAGAGAGAAAAGAGCCTCTGGAGATGTGGTTAGCTAGCTCACTGAAGACGTATGCCACATGCTTTTTCTTCAGATAGCGGTGTGCTAGCAATAGCTAGGCTATTAGCCCATGAGTTGAACACTAACTAGTTAACGCCAGTAATAGCTTTTTAGCTACCGTAGGCCGGAACACGCTCATTCTGCTAGTTCTTTCTACCTACACTTGGTAGCATTACTTTTCCCCTCATTTAGCTTACCAGAGCCCTCGCTACCTAAACTGACTGGTTTTGCCTCTCGTTACTAGCAGTCATGGGAGATTTTCAGCCTGTAGCACAATACCCCCGTGTGCTGTTCTCCATCTAACGAAATGTTAACTACAGGCTTTAGCCCACTAGGCTACTGCTACCTAGCTAAGCTGTACAGACCTTACGGTCAGGCTTTGAGTAGGACATGTATAACCCGGTTGATAGAACATTTTCACCCGGAGTTACAGCTACTGCTTCTCCGTACTGGGCGAACTAAGCCAGGCACTCGAATATGTGAAATAACTAGCTAAGGATTAACTGACCAGTTATACTGCACGGTAGTATGGTCAAAATAGGCTCTCAAGCCTTCTCTTCAGCTAGCACTGTGCTCAGCTAACATTGTGCTAGACAACACTGTGCTAGCCTTGTTTTCCCAATTGACTGCCTCGCCTGGTTCACCAACTACTTCTCAAATAAAGTTTAGTGTGTCAAATCGGAGGGCCTGTTGTCCGGACCTGGCAGTCTGTCAGTCTCTAAGGGTACCACAGGGTTAAATTCTCAGGCAGACCCTTTTCTCTGTAATATTTCAATGATGTCGAACTTGCTGCGGGTGATTCCTTGATCCACATCTACGTAGACGACACCATTCTGTATACATCTGGCACTTTTTGGACAGTGTTTCACAAACCTCCAAACGAGCTTCAATGCCATACAAAACTCCTTCTGTGGCTTCCAACTGCTCTTAAATGCTAGTAAAACTAAATGCATGCTTAACCGATCGCTGCCCGCACCTGCCTGCCTGACTAGAATCACAACTCTGGACAGTTCTGTCTTAGAATATGTGGTCAACTACAAATACCTAGGTGTCTGGCTAGACTGTAAACTCTCCTTCCAGACTCATATTAAGCATTTCCAATCCAAAATTAAATCTGGAATTGGCTTCCTATTTCGCAACAAAGTCTTCTTCACTCACGCTGCCAAACATACCCTCTTAAAACTGACTATCCTACCGATACTCGACTTCGGCGATGTCATTTACAAAATAACCTCCAACATTCCACTCAGCAAACTGGATGCAGTCTATCACAGTGCCATCCGTTTTGTGTTGGGCTGTGGACGTCGGGCCCTCAGATCACCCTCATGGAGTCTGTTTCTGACCGTTTGAGCAGACACATGCACATTTGTGGCCTGCTGGAGGTCATTTTGCAGGGCTCGTGCAGTGCTCCTCCTGCTCCTCCTTGCACAAAGGCGGAGGTAGCGGTCCTGCTGCTGGGTTGTTGCCCTCCTACGGCCTCCTCCAAGTCTCCTGATGTACTGGCCTGTCTCCTGGTAGCGCCTCCATGCTCTGGACACTATGCTGACAGACACAGCAAACCTTCTTGCCACAGCTCGCATTGATGTTCCATCCTGGATGAGCTGCACTACCTGAGCCACTTGTGTGGGTTGTAGACTCCGTCTCATGCTACCACTAGAGTGAAAGCACCGCCAGCATTCAAAGTGACCAAAACATCAGCCAGGAAGCATAGGAACTGAGAAGTGGTCTGTGGTTATCACCTGCAGAACCACTCCTTTATCGGGGGTGTCTTGCTAATTGCCTATAATTTCCACCTGTTGTCTATTCCATTTGCAAAACAGCATGTGCAATTTATTGTCAATCAGTGTTGCTTCCTAAGTGGACAGTTTGATTTCACATAAGTGTGATTGACTTGGAGTTACATTGTGTTGTTTAAGTGTTCCCTTTATTTTTTTGAGCAGTGTATTTAGTAGCATTAACTTTAAATTGTTTAACTTGGATCAAATGTTTTGGGAAGCCTCCCACAAGCTTCCCACGATAATGTGGGTGAATTTTGTCCCATTACTCCTGACTGGTGTAACTGAGTCAGGTTTGTAGGCCTCCTTGATCGCTCAAGCGAATTGTCCGCCTTATTGTCCGCCTCCGTAGCTTCCTAACCATGGCAACTCTTCTCAATGGACAGAGGGGCAGCTCGGGACAGAGGGGCGGCAGCTCGGGACAGAGGGGCGGAAGCTCTGGCGCCTCTGGGCTGAGGGGCTCTGGCGCCTCAGACTCCGGCAGCAGCGCCGGTCAGGCGGGAGACTCCGGCTCTGGCGCCTCTGGGCTGAGGGGCTCTGGCGCCTCAGACTCCGGCAGCAGCGCCGGACAGGCGGGAGACTCCGGCAGCAGCGCCGGACAGGCGGGAGACTCCGGCCGTAGCGCCGGACAGGCGGGAGACTCCGGAGGCGGACAATAAGGCGGACTAAGACAATGGTGAAGTGGGGTCTGCGTCCCGCGCCAGAGCCGCCACCTCAGACAGACGCCCACCCAGACCCTCCCCTTTAGGTTAAGGTTTTGCGGCCGGAGTCTGCACCTTTGGGGGGGGGGGTACTGTCACGTTCTGACCTTTATTTCCTTTGTTTTGTATTTATTTAGTATGGTCAGGGCGTGATTTGGGTGGGCAGTCTGTTTGTTTGTCTATGAAACAAAGGAAATAATGGTCAGAATGTGACAAGGGCTGTGTGCAGTGTGATGGCGATTGCATCATCAGTGGACCTATTGGGGTGGTAAGCAAACTGGAGTGTGTCTAGGGTATCAGGTAGGGTGGAGATGATGTGGTCCTTGACTCATTTCTCAAAGCACTTCATGATGACAGAAGTGAGTGCAAAGGGGAAATTATTTAGTTCAGTTACCTTCGTTTTTTTGGAAAAAGGACCAATGGTGGCCATCTTGAAGCATGTGGGGACAACAGATCGGGATAGGGATTGGTTGAATATGTCCATAAACACACCAGTCAGCTGGTTTGCGCATGCTCTGAGGATGCAGCTATGCATGCCTTTTGAGGGTGAACACATTTAAATGTTTTACTCATGTTGGCCATGGAGAAGGAGAGCCCACGGGCTTTGGTAGCGGGCCGTGTAAGTGGCACTGTATTGTCCTCAAAGCGAGCAAAGAAGTTGTTTAATTTGTCTGGGAGCAAGACTTTGGTGTCCGCGACGGGGCTGGTTTTCCTTTTGTCATCCGTGATTGACTGTGGACCCAGCCAAATACCTCTCGTGTCTGTGCCTTTGAATTGCGACTACTTCGTCTCTATACTGACGGTTTGCTTGCTTGTTTGATTGCCTTGCGGAGTGAATAGCTGCACTGTTTTTATTCGGTCGTGTTTCCGGGAACCTTTCCATGATTAAAAGTTTCTGGTTAGGGAAGGTTTTAATGGTCACAGAGGGTACAACATCTCCGATGCACTTGCTAATAAACTCACTCACCGAGTCAGCGTATGCATCAATGTTATTATCTGAGGTTATCCAGAACATATCCCAGTCCATATGATCGAAGCAATCTTGAAGCGTGGAATCCGCTTGGTCAGACCAGTGTTGTATTGACCTGGGCACGGGCGTTTCCTGTTTTAGTTTGTCTATAGGCCGAGAGCAACAAAATGAAGTCACGTTCAGATTTGAGTGAAATACACGAAATTAGTATTTAGTAGCATCAACTTTAAATTGTTTAACTTGGATCAAATGTTTCGGGAAGCCTTCCACAACCTACAGAACCCGATGTCACAGGAAGGCCAAAAAGATCCGTATAGATCACTTTCATTCCTGGTTCTGATTATATTCCGTTCTTTTTTTCAGTTCTGTACCCTGAACTGGTTCCTGCCCTGGCCTGAAGAGGCAGACAAATAGTAGAAAATGCATGGACCGTCTGTTAAAATATACATTTCTCGAGGTACAATATTGCAAAAATACGATCAATGGCTCATTCGAGAGAAGACAACCTCCCACGTTATGACATCTGCCAGTATTGAAATCTGACATGTATGATAGACATTTTAACCATCTAAAAGTCATATTCCTATTAACGTCCAATGTAGTCAGAGTGACTTTATCACAAGGCTACGTCATACTGTCCAAATTTCTGTCTGCTTGAATGGCAATAGCTCGCCTACACATCGAAATAATATCTCTGAGATGCACAATCTTTCCTTTAAATCAGTGGTACCAAAAATAAAAACATCCTCACAACTCATAAAGCCATTCACCAGCTAAATACAGAGTTGATCAGGACATCACTACTAGCCCAGAAACCAAAGCCTTTACTTAGCTGATCCATCTCTCCTCAATACAGTTTCCATCTACTGTATCTGTGATAAACCACCCCCTTGGTCTAATCCTGTCCATGTAAACTGATCTGCAGTGTTTTGTGTTCCTCTGTAACGGTTACACTGCAGTGTTCTACAGCCTACAGTGTGAACCGTACGGCAAGTACGTGTGATATGGTAAGCTCCTGGAGCGTCTCAAGGACATGGTGCATCCCGATTGGCTAATGTACATCATCCATGGCTTCTGTGGCCAGTCTAGTATCATTTTTGTCCTCTCTGTTTAATTTAGTAGTCAGCATGAGGTGTTGCAAATGTGCACATGTGGTTGTGTCAGTACTTGTTCTAGATGTTGGTATCCACTTAGTGGGTCTTGTTGTGTTATATACAGTAGCTTTAGAATCCACCGATTGTGACCATCAGTTACCTGACAATATTTTTATTTCCATTCCCTGGGTTTCTGAAGCACCTTTTAACGTGCAGCTCAAAGGAATATAATCCACTCTGTCTCCCCAATTATACTTGCCTTTCTTCCCTACCTCCTTCTACCTCCCTCCAAGTCTGTCTCTTGGTCTGTCTGTCCTTTGACAGGCAGCCTTTAGAAGACCAAACTTTTTTCCTCTTGTGTTCTTTCCCGTCGCCTCGACTCCTCCGCTCCCCCTTGTCTGTGTCTGAAATGCTGCTTACTGCCTCCTCGTTCCACAACACGTGAAATACCCAATTAGCCAGATGCTTGCCCGGCCGCAAAACTGCGTTAAGCTGCATCATAAACTGATGGTTCAATCCCTGAATTCTGATAGACTGTAAACCGTGGTATATGAGACCGTATACCACAGGTATGACCAAAACATTTATTTTTACTGATCTAATTACATTTGTAACCAGTTGATAATATCAGTAAGGTACCACGGCAAAGGGCTATATCCGGGCACTCTTTGGTGCATCGTGTATAAGAACCGCCCTTAGCCGTGGTATATGATGTGGTATTGGCCATATACCACATCACCTCATGCCTTCTGATTAATTATTAAGCAATATGTGTTTGTATTCTGGTCTATATAAAAAATATAACGATTAAGGCAATTAAGGGTTGCTTATCAAGTCTGCAAACAATGAAGTGTTTGCATAATCTGCCCATTTGGTAGAGGAGATGGAGGAGAAAAAAGAGATGGAGAAAGAGATATTTAGCATAATATTTGTTCATATTAGCTAGACTGTCCTTCTGTTTGGACGAGGAAACGCAGCTAATGTCTCCACTAAGCCAAAGACAAAATACACTTGAATGCCTGGATTGGTTATATGAACTTACCCTAGTAAAACTGACTATCCTACCGATCCTCGACTTCGGCGATGTCATCTACAAAATAGCTTCCAATACTCTACTCAGCAAACTAGATGCAGTTTATCACAGTGCCATCCGTTTTGTTACTAAAGCACCTTATACCACCCACCATTGCGACCTGTATGCTCTAGTCGGCCCTCACTATATATTCGTCACCAGACCCACTAGCTCCAGGTCATCTACAAGTCCATGCTAGGTAAAGCTCTGCCTTATCTCAGTTCACTGATGGCAACACCCACCCGTAGCACGCACTTCAGCAGGTGATTCTTACTGATCATCCCTAAAGCCAACACCTCATTTGGCCGCCTTTCGTTCCAATTCTCTGCTGCCTGTGACTGGAACGAATTGCAAAAATTGCTGAAGTTGGATGCTTTTATCTCCCTCACCAACTTCAAACATCTGCTATCTGAGTAGCTAACCGATCCCTGCAGCTGTACATAGTCTATTGGTAAATAGCCCACCCAATTTACCTACCTCATCCCCATACTGTTTATATTTATTTACTTTTCTGCTCTTTTGCACACCAGTATCTCTACCTGTACATGACCATCTGATCATTTATCACTCCAGTGTTAATCTGCAAAATTGTATTTATTCGCCTACCTCCTCATGCCACCACCTTCCGGAGACACCTGAAACCCCACCTCTTTAAGGAATACCTAGGATAGGATAAGTAATCCCTCTCACCCCCCTTTAAGATTTAGATGCACTATTGTAAAGTGACTGTTCCACTGGATGTCATAAGTCGCTCTGGATAAGAGCGTCTGCTAAATGACTTAAATGTAATGTAATGTTAAATGTTTTGCACACAATGTATATAGACTCTCTTTTATTTTATTTTATTTTTTTCTACTGTGTTATTGACTTGTTAATTGTTTACTCCATGTGTAACTCTGTGTTGTCTGTTCACACTGCTATGATTTATCTTGGCCAGGTCGCAGTTGTAAATGAGAACTTAGCCTACCTGGTTAAATAAAAATATTGATACATGGTTTAGTTAAATTGATGCATATTTGAGTGTGGATGCTTGGGTAGAAGTGATGGAGAAGAACTAAATCTGATGAATTACTGTATGTCCTTCATTTGAAGAACCCTGTTAAACTATTTGTCAGTGCCGATCTTATAAGCAGACATTAAGATACCATAACTATTCATTGAACCAGTGGCGGTTGGTGCCGTTTAAGATGAGGGTGGACATTTTTTCTTCTCATGAGCATGGCCTTATTTCTATTACAGCATATTGCATGACTGTCATTCATTTTCCATTCACCCAGTTCAATGTAACAGCGATAGGTTTAGGCTACTACATGATACTCACATTTTGCCTATACCCATCATGAGGTTGCTTTAACTTAGAGTTTACAACGTAGGTACACACAGGTCGAGATAAAATTTGAGGTGACAGATAGTGACACATGGACAGACCGCTTTGCACACTCTTGCCTGCATCTAGCTGATCTAGGGTGTAATCATAAGTTCAACAGTTGCAAGCGAGAGTTTCTATTAGACAAATTCCGGTACGTTTATCTCCTTATCTTTCCGTTTGCTTCCGTTGAAGATTGTATTCCTTCTCACATCTATACACTCTCCTCCTCACCTTTTCCCTTCACTTGTGGACTTCAATGCACAACACATCAGGTGTATGTGACCAGGAGACAAAACCTTTCCAAGCCAAACCATATTATACTTGTTACACACACTATATCACTATATTAGCTAAAGTAACTTCATAGTCAACAGATTAGTAAACTCACTCACTCCTGCAGTAATGTCACAATGTAGTCAGTAAGCAGTTTAACACTTACACCGGCTGGCCCCGATGTCAATAAATTTGTAAAACCAAAACCTTACCTTACCTTGAGTTACAGTGTTGTGTTGGATAGTCATAGCCAGCTAGCTAACATAGCATCCCTCTGTTTGAGCAGGTTGTAGGTTGAAGGCTAAACTAGCTAGCTGCATTTGCTAGCTAAGTAAGTGAATGTGAAAAAAAGTACTAGTCTTGCTTCTCCTTCATTTTGGAAGAAATGTATTTGTTCAAAACTGTTCAACTATTGTCTTTCTCTCTCTTTGTCACCTACTCACCACATTTTATACACTGCAATGCTAGCTAGCTATAGTTTATGCTTTCAGCACTAGATTCATTCTTAGATTTTTGATTGGGTGGAAAACACGTCAGTTCATACTGCAAGTGCTCTGATACATTGGAGGACATCCTCCGGAAGTTGTCATAATTACTGTGTAAGTCTATGGAAGGGGGTGAGAACCAGGAGCCTCCTAGGTTTTGTATTGAAGTCAATGTACCCAGAGGAGGAAGCTAGCTGTCCTCCGGATGCGCCATGGTGCTACCTACAGAGTGCTGTTGAAACTACTGTAGACCTTCATTGCAAAACAGTGTGTTTTAATCAATTATTTGTGACATGTGGATATATTTAGTATAGTTTTGTCTAAAAAGGATAACTTTTTAAATGTTTTACTATTTTTATTTTTTATGAAATTCACTTGAGGAGGATGGTCCTCCCCTTCCCCCTCTCAGGAGCCTTCACTACATTGCACCATTTACCATTGAGAGGTTCTTGCTAATTACTTTACTACTTGACTGAAGTTGTTATTGACCTTGTATATGCATGTATTAATCAATCACCTCCACAGTCATGACATTAATAACTGAACTGGGATCTGTCCACCGTTATATCCCCCCCCCGCTCTCCCAATGAGGGAGAGATGAAAGGGGAAATTGATAGATGCTGTTGTTGACAGCAAACATTGCTGAATAGGACCGGTGTGTGTGTGTGTGTTATGTTGTGTGTGTATATTGAGAGGTAAAGAAGAGAATTGAGAGGTAACAGAGTGACAAAGGGTTAAAGAAGTGGGAGCAAGAAAGAGATGGAGGGTATAGAGAAGGGAACGATGATTAGCAGGGTTGGGGTTAACGCCATTACAATTCAGGAAGTAAATTCCAATTCAAGAATTTGCAAATTGTTATTAGAAACCATTATTATTTTATGCCTATGTGTTCCACCTTAACCTCTGTTGATCTACAGTATGGTCCTCCGGTTTACGAGTCACCCTCATCGCCAGGCACTTCAGTAAATTCACCGGCACCCGCTTCCTCAAGAGAGGAGCCAACTGCGAGGTACCCATCCACCACATCCCGTTGCCATGATAACAGGACAAACTCTGGGTGGGTTATGTAGTGGGCATGAGGTTAATGTAACATCTCTGTCTGCATCTCTTTGTGTGTGTGTTGAGTGGTTGATAAATGGGTTCAGAGTCAGCGTGCTGTGTTTTCAGAGGTTCAGTGGTGAAGCCTTTTTCCCTACATGCTGCTAAGCTTAGGCCCATGTTAGTGTTTCCATTTGGGGATGAGTTTCTCGTTCAGTATACTGTATGGTCCTGACCATGAAACAATTACAGGTCCAAACTTGCACGATTTTTAAAAATAAAAATGAATTAATAAATAAAACAATGTGGGGTCATCAAAGAGTATAGTTCTCAAGTAAATTGCCCTCATATGTAGATCAGGAGCTCTTCAAACAGAGGTCAAGGTGGTACAATAAGTATCTTACGTCATATTGGTGGTTTGCTCATCATGCAGAGGAGAGTGCTACGTAGCCAATGAGGTAGAGACAGAGCAGATCATCCATGATGCGTCGGTGATGTCATTCACTCCTCGTACGTTCAGGTCAGGGGTTCCGTACCCCTCTACTGGTCCCCGGATATCTCCACCATGATGCGCAAACCACCCATAAGACGTAAGATATTTATTGTATTAATGTTATTACATTTACTATGTACACTACAGTATCATTATTTTACTATATTCTATCTCTATCATGATTCCTAAACCACCTATACGATATAACATTCTATCATCATTACCATGTACACTGTACCGAATATCATGTATTCTACTGGTCTCTGGACATAACCCCATCATCCATACACTGTGAGATACGCTCACAGAGATGCAGTGCTTACAGTAGTAGTTGTACAGTAGTGCTAATATAATGAACTATACACTGCCCAAACAGACCATGCTAGTATGATATGGTAATGTTTTCCATGGCAGAATGACATGCAACGACCCAAGCAAGAGAGCTGAATAAATGCATACAAAACTGTTGCTGGTTATCCTTAAGGGCTTTTCTCTCTGTACCACTGTGAATGAGATGGAAGAGAAGCCAGGGTGCGCCCCCCCCCCCCAATCTACTCCTCTTTTCATCCATCTTTCTTTTTCGTTATAACTCCAGCAGGATACAATAAATTCTAGGGTGTGTAAAAAAGTGAAAATTAAGTTAGTCTGAGGATGACTGAGAATTAGTGTAGGGTTCTATGGCCCTACTATGATATACCATCTGACTCCATTATCATGTGAACGCTATATGCCCATAATCGTACCCAGTGGGTATTGCCAATACTGCAAACCTCACCGCTCGTAATACTATAAGATGCACGTATTTAGGTTAATCATTATGCAACGAGGCTAAGGAGGCTAAGGGACAAGGAGTTCATATCTTGCAATTGATGTCCTAGCATTAACCCTTGTGTAGTGTTCATGTTGTGTAGTGTTCACGTTCATGCTGCGGGTCTGATGGACCCACAGCATTATTGGGTTTTTAAAACAATACAGCCATAACAATCTGTAAAAAATGTCATACTTAGATATTGACTTCTATCAATTACAAGCAATAAAGACAGCATACATGGTTAGTATATGCCATTTACCTCTGCTAGATCACGTTTATAAATAAAAGTGCTATTTGCTTGAAAAAATTACACTTTTGTAAACAAAACCAATTATAATCAAGACGGGTGGAATAAATCATGTCTAATTTGAACAAATATAAATGAAACAAGGTTTTTTTTTATTTAATTTACCTTTATTTTACTAGGCAAGTCAGTTAAAGAACAAATTCTTATTTTCAATGACGGCCTAGGAACAGTGGGTTAACTGCCTGTTTAGGGGCAGAATGACAGATTTGTACCTTGTCGGCTCAGGGATTCGAACTTGCAACCTTTCGGTTACTAGTCCAATGCTCTAACCACTAGGCTACCCTATTTATGCTTATTGTTTTGAACTGAAGAAATTGGAAGGACAAATTTTACATACAGTATTTTATGGAAATGATAAATGAGCCCCATTGAACACAAATTAAGGCCTGTCTACACACCACATGAAGGACAGAGTTTAACTGTGGGTGTGTTGCAAATGTACTATTTCTAGCACTTGATGCATATGTACTGTGTCTTCCTGTCCCTCGGTCTACACACATCGCAGTGCTTCTTCTTGTTGCTGCCGGATGCAATAATCTAGAGTGATGAAAACACTCAGTTTGGGAATTTTACTAACATCTCACTCACTCACATGTGTAGTTACAGCAGGCCAAGGTAGTAGAGTCACACACACACACATGAAACAACATCACTCACACTTACTTCCGGTATTGGAGTTGTTGTTTCTGTGGGTCGGGCGGATGGGGCACCAGTATCCTCCTCCTGAATCCTCCTGACAATAGCTGCAGAAGCTGCGGTCCTTGGGATATGTTGCCTCCTCTGGATTTGAGGTCTTACCGATGCCTTGTCCAGCTCCTCGAGAAAGAGCTGTCTCCTCTGGAACTTCCCTCTGTTCCAATCTGGGTTCAATGCCATCCAGATGACAAACGTGTTGTACGCCGAGATGTCCAAGATGTTGAAGTATATCACAAGTGGCCAGCGTAGGGTTCTTCTTTTGCAGCTGTAGCCAGTCACCAGCTTGTCTAAATTATCCACCCCTCCTTTTTTAGCATTGTAATCCATTATGATTTCTGTTTTTTGAGGTTCCTGGCCACAGATTCTCCCATCCCTATGCAGCGTACTCAGGAGTACCACATTTTTGCCTTTCTTTGGCACGTAGGGCACTAGGGACGTGTCGGCCGTGAACACAAACTTAGAGGAATTGATAAGGCCGTTCTGTGTATTGAACTGCTGAGGTGGGAGCTCTGGTTTGTTTTTTTCGTATGGTTCCTCTGGTTGTTTTTTTCGTATGTCAGATTACTCTTGAGGAGCTCCTGTCCCAGCTTGTGCGAAGTAGAAAACGTTATGTTGTGGCCACAGAGTCCCTGTATCACATCCAGGCCAACCGCATCCCTTGGTTCTTTTCAGGGGCTCCTTCATCTGGCTTCCCTGTATACACTTGCAAGTCCCACGCATATGATGAAGCAGCATCACAGGCAGCCCAGATCTTGATTCCATATTTTGCGGGTTTTGACGTTATGTAGTGCCTGAAGGGGGGAGTGGCTCTAAATGGCATAAGATGCTCATCAGCAGTAACGTTGGGCCCAGGGTTGTAAAACAGGGGAAGGCGGTCCACCCACTTGTCCCACGCTGACCTGATTGCAGCTAGCTTGCCTCTCTGCCGCCGAGCTGGTCTGGTGTATCAGTTTTCAAAGCGGATAATCCTGGAAATAATGTGGAAGTTTTCCAGAGACATTGCTGCACAGAAAAGTTCTCTGCCAGTTTCTGCATCCCACAGGGATTCTGTGGATTCCCTATCGGATCTGAAAACACCAGCAAGGATAAGAACCCCAAAGTATGCATGTAAATGAGTTGGGTCCATCTCTCCAAAAACACGCATTCCTTCCAAATTAGTGCACTCACTCCTTTTTGGGATGGTGTCTGGGATGGACATGAGTAAGCACTATCCGCATCGGCCCTGGTTTTATCCTATCACATTGGCAGCCTTGCAGGGTGGCTCATTCCTTGGGCAAGAATACCATTCAATTTCACAATTGTTTTACTTCCATATTTTTCCTCCTGCAGGCTGCTGATGAGCTGGTTACTGATGGGCTGGTCCTGGGGCTGGCTGCTGACGGGCTGGTTCTGGGACTGGCTGCTGACGGGCTGGTACTGGGACTGGCTGGGTGTAACGGTTTTCTTCTGGTGAAAGAGAGGCGGACCAAAATGCAGCGTGGTTAGTTTTGTACATCTTTAATAAAGATGAAAATACAACAATCTACAAACAAGAAACGTGGAAAAACCGAAACAGTCCTATCTGGTGCCACAAACACAAAGACAGGAACAATCACCCACAAAAGACCTAAAGAATGTGGCTGCCTAAATATGGCTCCCAATCAGAGACAACGATAAACACCTTCCTCTGATTTAGAACCACTCTAGGCAACCATAGACTTACTTAGAGTACTACTCTAACCACAATCCCATACCTACAAACAACCCCAGACAAAACAAACCACATAAATCCCCACGTCACACCCTGGCCTAACCAAAATAATAACGAAAACACAGAATACTAAGGTCAGGGCGTGACAGTACCCCTCCCAAAGGAGCGGACTCCCGACCGCCACCTAAATCCATATGGGAGGGTCTGGGTGGGCGTCTGTCCACGGTGGCGGCTCTGGCGCTGGACGTGGACCCCATTCCAACATAGTCTCTGTCCACCTCCTTCGCGTCCCTTGATTGGCGACCCTCGCCGCCGACCCAGGCCTACTAACCCCAACAAAGGGCCCACCTGGACCGAGGGGTGCCTCACGACTGAGGAAGTTCAGGACCGAGGGGAAGCTCGGACCGAGGGGGAGCTTGGGACCGAGAGGAAGCTCAGGCAGTTTGATGGATCTGGCAGATCCTGGCTGGCTGGTGGTTCTGGCAGATCCTGCCTGACTGGTGGGTCCGACAGATCCTGGCTGACTGGCAGTTCTGGCAGATCCTGGCTGACTGGCGGATCCTGGCTGAATGGCGGATCCTGGCTGAATGGCGGATCTAACGGATCCTGGCAGACTGGCTGCTCTGGCGGATCCTGGCTGACTGGCGGCACTGGCTTCTCCTGGCTGACCGGCGGCACTGGAGGCTCCTGGCTGAGTGGCGGATCCTGGCTGAATGGCAGATCCTGGCTGAATGACGGCTCTGGCAGATCCTGGCTGACTGGCAGTTATGGCAGATCCTGGCTGACTGGCGGATCCTGCCTGAATGGCGGCACTGGCATCTCCTGGCTGACTGGCGGCACTGGAAGCTCCTGGCTGAGTGGCAGCTCCTGGCTGACTGGCGGCACTGGTGGCTCCTGGCTGACTGGCGGCACTGGCGGCTCCTGGCTGACTGGCGGCACTGGCGGCTCCTGACTGACTGGCGGCACTGGCGGCTCCTTGCAGACTGGCGGCAATGGCGGCTCCTTGCAGACTGGCGGTGCAGGGCAGACTGGCGGCACTGGCGGCGCTGGGCAGACTGGCGGCACTGGCGAGCTCTGGGCAGACTGGCGACACTGGCTAGCTCTGGGCAGACGGGTGGCTCAGACGGCGCTGGGCAGACTGGCGGCACTGACGGCACTGGGCAGACGGGTGGCTCAGGCGGCGCTGGGCAGACTGACGACTCTGACGGCACTGGGCAGACGGGAAGCTCCTGCAATGCTGGAGAGGAAAGCTCTGGCAGCGCTGGACTGAGGAGCTCTGGCGCCTCTGGAATGAGGGGCTCTGGCGCCTCTGGACTGAGGGGCTGGAGCTCTGTGAGCGCCGGACAGGCGAAGCGCACTATAGGCCTGGTGCGTGGTGCTGGCACTGGTGGTATTGGGCCGAGGACACGCACAGGAAGCCTGGTGCGGGAAGCTGCCATCGGAGGGCTGGGGCGTGGAGGTGGTACTGGATAGACCGGACCCTGCATACTATGCCAAACCAACAGCTTTCTCTCTACTCTGTCCAATACATCCTCAACACTCTCAGACTCAGCATTCAGCTTCCCCGACAGCTCCAATTCCATCCATGGCTCCTTACGGTAAACAGGGGGAGTTGGCTCAGGTCTGACTCCTGACTCTGCCACACTCTCCCTGTGCCCCCCCCAATACATTTTTGGGGCTGCCTCTCAGGATTCCAGCCGCTCTGGCTCTCCCCAGGGTCCTTTCCCGTCAAGGATCTCCTCCCAAGTCCATTTCTCCAAATAGTGCAGCCTCTCCCACTGCTGCTGCTAGTGCTGCTGCTGCTGCCTCTGTTGCTTCTCCTGCTGCTGCTTTTGCTGCTGCTGCTGTTGCTCCTGCTGCACCTGTCGCCTCTCCTGCTGCTGCTGTTGCTGCTGCCTCTGTTTACCACGCCGCTTGGTCCTTGGTTGGTGGGTGATTCTGTAACGGTTTTCTTCTGGTGAAAGAGAGTCGGACCAAAATGCAGCGTGGTTAGTTTTGTACATCTTTAATAAAGATGAAAATACAACAATCTACAAAAACAAGAAACGTGAAAAACCGAAACACTCCTATCTGGTGCCACAAAGACAGGAACAATCACCCACAAAAGACCTAAAGAATATAGCTGCCTAAATATGGCTCCCAATCAGAGACAACGATAAACACCTGCTTCTGATTGAGAACCACTCTAGACAACCATAGACTTACCTAAAGTACTACTCTAACCACAATCCCATACCTACAAACAACCCCAGACAAAACAAACCACATAAATCCCCATGTCACACCCTGGCCTAACCAAAATAATAACGAAAACACAGAATACTAAGGCCGGGGCGTGACACTGGGGGTCAATCTCATCCTCTTCTTCTAACTCACTGTCTGACTCCGAATTGACAGAGACATGATCCTCATATTCGGAAAATTCTTCATCTTCCAAAGTGGAAGACGCTCCTAGCTTCTCTCTCTGCAAAAATTATTTCTAAGTCCCTTTGAGCAGAGCTGATTTTTGCCATACTGATTGATTGTGGTAAGGAGCCACCCATGCAAACCTATTTATTTGTTGTGTCCCACCCCCAATTTGCACCTGGATGTGGTAGAATGTGGAAAAATACAACAAAAAACTTCTGTTTCAAAATAATGTAACATTGTGCAGGTTCCTGCAAGACATTGTGTAGTTTCACACTCTACAAAGGGTAAAGAGTGCGAGAAAAGCGGGAGACAGGCAGGGTTGACACACAGGTTCTAGGTGCTATGTTGAAAGAGCAGGCCCAGGGAGGAGGAAGGCACCCAGAAAACCTTTTTGTTTCATTTTTACTTGTTTTCGCCTACACACACTTTTCCACACGGCTCCTGTGGACCCGAACAACACATATGTAATATAAACGTGTAGGGGGATGCACATTGTGCACTCAATGAAAATGTGTTATTTTACATGTTCTTCACAGAAAATGGGCAAAGGCCAATGAGTCTCAGGTTTAAAAAATAGTTAATTGTTAACATTGAAAATGGGTCCCAAAGACCCAAACAAGGGTTAAATCATTGAGTTAAGCTTAGCTCAGAGATGCAGAGTTAGAGACCAAGCATATATGCTATGTGTATTGTGAGTAACATTTACCATTAGACATTTTACCAAATAATAATTCAAGGAATATTACTCGGAAATGTGAGGACTTCGGTTCGTATCCATTCGAAAAATAATCTGATTTGTTACAGTTACGGAATAAGAATATAATTAACAAGATAAAAATAATACTGTTCGAAGTCTTAACAGCATAGAAAAAAGTCATGGAAATTGTAATCAATAATAATGAGAGAGCAAGGTCAATCACCAATCAGGATATTACTTTATTCAAAACTTATTAATAAGGAAAGCATAGAGTAATTGCTTCTATAATGATGAGGCTGGTGGGCTCAACACTACCAAGTGTTGTGGCGAGTAGTGCTGACATACGAAGAATAGAAATATTTTATAGAAAAGATACTCCCTTTCAGTCTAAATGACAAACAGATGTATAGTGCTTATGTTATCGTGTGTGTGTGTGTGTGTGTGTGTGTGTGTGTGTGTGTGTGTGTGTGTGTGTGTGTGTGTGTGTGTGTGTGTGTGTGTGTGTGTGTGTGTGTGTGTGTGTGTGTGTGTGTGTGTGTGCATGCGTCTTTTCCAATGTTTGTGTTGCTTCACAGTCTCTGCTGTTCCATAAGGTGTTTTTTAATCTGTTTTTAAATCAAATTGTACTACTTGTGTCAGTTACTTGATTTGGAATAGAGTTCCACGTAGTCATGGCTCTATGTAGTACTGTGTGCCTCAAATAGTCTGTACTGGACTTGGGGACTGTGTAGAGACCTATTGTGACATGTCTTTTGGGGTATGCATGGGTGTCTGAGCTGTGTGCCAGTAGTTTAGACAGACAGCTCGGTGCATTCAACATGTCAATACCTCTCATAAATAAAAGTAGTGAAGTCAATCTCTCCTCCACTTTCAGCCAGGAGAGATTGACAAGCATATTATTAATATTAGCTATCTGTGTACATCCAAGGGCCAGCCGTGCTGCCCTGTTCTGAGCCAATTGTCCTTTTTTTGTGGGACCTGACCACACGACTGAACAGTAGTCAAGGTGCGACAAAACTAGAGCCTGTAGGACCTGCCTTGTTGATAGTGTTGTTAAGAAGGCAGAGAATCGCTTTATTATAGACAGACTTCTCCCCATCTTAGCTACTACTGCATCAATGTGTTTTGACCATGAAAGTTCACCATCTAGGGTTACTCCAAGCAGTTTAGTCATCTCAACTTGCTCAATTTCCACATTATTTATTACAACATTTTGTTGACGTTTAGGGTTTAGTGAGTGTTATGTTCCAAATAGAACACTTTTAGTTTTAGAAATATTTAGGGCTAACTTAGACCTTGCCACCCACTCTGAAACTAACTGCAGCTCTTTGTTGAGTGTTGCAGTCATTTCAGTCACTGTAGTAGCTGACATGTATAGTGTTGAGTCATCTGCATACATAGACACTCTGGCTTTACTCAAAGTCAGTGGCATGTCGTTAGTAAACATTGAAAAAAGCAATGGGCCTAAACGGCTACTCTGGGGAATTCCTGATTCTAACTGGATTATATTTGAGAGGCTTCCATTAAAGAAGGCCCTCTTGTGTTTTGTTAGACAATTAACTCTATCCACATTATAGCAGGGGTTGTAAAGCCATAACACATACAATTTCCAGCAGCAGACTACTACTAACAATACAGCCCCCCCAATCTTTTTATCATCAATTTCTCTCAGTCAATCATCAGTCATTTGTGTAAGTGCTGTGCTTCTTGAGTGTCCTTTCCTATAAGCATGTTGAAATTGGAATGGGTCACAGGGTGAAACTTGATATATGAGAAAGAAATATCCCACAGTCAGATATCATTTTCTACGAAGACTGTTCTTATTGTTCAGAGTCTGGCCCCTAAAACAAGGGTCCAATCTTGTCTCAATTGTCAACTCCAGATACTCCCATCTCAATTAAAACCCCATCTTGACCACACGCCAGGACAAGCTCACTGAGGGGAGTGAGCCTCTAGGTCATACACTATCCCAGGATAGGTGAAACATCAGAGATGACATACAATGGTTCCAGATACTACCCCACACATCTTGTCTCAGACCTTATCTCCCTCAAGGCCAAAGGAGAGAGTGAATGGCGCAAAGACATTATGGAGACAAGTAGTTGGTTCACCATTAATCACGCCATTCCTTCACATGGTTTAAAAATAGGTAAAGACACATTCACATGTGAAGACAAGTTCCCTTCTGTCTTCTTCTCTTTCTGATATTCTTTCTGATATTCTGCAGGGACATGTGAAAGACAAGCCTGACTTCTCTCCTCTTTGGGCCCCTGGTGACTGAGACCCAGCTGAGGGAGGAAGTGCAACTGCGAACACCAGTGTCCAAAGGGATGCATTCTGATAACACGCATATCATATAAGCATATTATGCAGATAAGAAATCTTAATTATCTATGTTACCTAAGTAATTGTGATTCTTCCCCCACAAAATTCCCCACTATGACCCCACAATCTAAGTTTAAGCCCAGCTTTTATTCTTCCGTGAACTCCAGATTCCAGTATCTCTCATCGTCTAATTAACATCACCAATCAAATGCTGAGGTCCCCCAACCACTAGAATAGCAGGACCTAAACAAGATGGTGGACTGAACACAGTGGTGCAGATCGCCTCAAGATAAAACATCATATTCAATATCTGTATCTTCGATTAAATACTAGCCTTTACATACTCATGGGTAGTAACCTTCAATCTGGATAACAACACAAAACAAATCATAAGGCTAAAAAAATGTATTGACAAATATTATGAAAACAAGCAACACCCAAACATGACAGAGAGTAAACATGGAGAATGAATCTCCAAAAGAAAACAAGAATCCTCGATGGACACACACACCACTGGGAATGTTAAGGGTGGAAACCGATCTGTTAAAATCGATACATGACAAACTGGGTATACTTTAATTAGTCAGTAAAGATATAAAGCAGGGGTGTCAAACTCATTTCGCATCGTGGGCCACATACGGCCTAGGGAGATGTCAAGTGGGCCGGACCATTAAAATTATACCATACTCTGCTATAAATAACCAAAATAACATGTCTTTCCTTTGTTTTGGTGTAAAGAAGCACAAGAACATTAGGAAAATATTGAAATTTAATGAACTATCCTTTTACAAAACATTTCATGAAACACCTCATATTTCCTTAGACAAATGTGCAATTTACTTTTATCATTCACAAATATGCATTGCAACTGATCCCACTGATTGTACAAAGGCACACAACTTTAATTGGTACTGAAAAATATAGTAATGCACTTTAAGATTAAATGAGACTTTTAAAGAAAGGAATTTTTAAACCACTTACACATACGCATATAAAATCTAAATGTAATCCCTGCGTACACCTTACAAACTAAGGAGAGTGATTTTAAATGTGTAATGAAGAAAGTGTTCGCCTGTCCTGTAAATCTGTAAACTTCATACATGAAACATACATACACATACAATACATACTGAAAATTTATGGAGTTGTATGAACAGTAGAATTCCATCACACAACTTTTGTTTTGAAGCTGCTGACTAACATTAAAGTGCACATTTTTTAAATCACCACAGTAAGGATTCATCTTCACAGAGCTGTATTCTTTCAATGCAAACAGTATCTAAGGCAGCATTTTAAAGGTGTTAGTCTAGTCTGGACTTGTATTTGTACCTGAAACTTGGCATCTTTTGGCCTGTACAAGTGCATCAACACCAGGTGTCATGTCCTGACTAGCTGTCACTTTCAGAATGTCATTTAAGTGCTTGTTTGTGAGCCTTGAACGCATTTTTGTTTTATTGATATTCATCACTGAGAAAATTTGTTCACAAAGGTAGGTTGTCCCAAACATGCACAAAATTTTAGCAGCCAGGGCTGTTAATTTGGAGTAACCTGGTAGTAGATACTGATAAAATCTGTCCAGACCTACAGAGGCAAATTTGCCCTTCAAATCTGCATCACACTGCAAATCAATTATCTCTAGCTGAATTTCGACCGGCAGATCAGAAGCTTTAACTGTGAAAGGTGAGCGAAAAACTGAAAATTCTGTCTCAAGTTCACCAAATACCTGAAAACGTTTCTCAAACTCCCGCAGTAGTCCTGCAATTTTGTCTTTGTACCGTTTCATGTCCGCATCAGGTCTGGTCACACACACATCTCTCAGACAGGGGAAATGAGCAGGGTTGCCATTTGCCAGTTGCATCTCCCACAAAGTCAGCTTCAACTTAAATGCATGTATGTTGTCAGAAAACTGTGTGACAACTTTTTTGCGGCCTTGCAACATTTTGTTCAGATTGTTCAAGTGTTCAGTAATATCAACCAAGAATGCAAGGTCCCGTAGCCATTCCTGAGATTGTAATTCCAACACCGGTTTTCCTTTTTTCTCCATAAACTGTCTGATTTCCTCTTGTAGATCAAAGAAATGCCTCAGCACAGCGCCTCGGCTTAACCATCTCACTTCAGTGTGGTATGGCAGGCTGTGGGTAATGTTGCTGTCGCTGAGAAGTTTATCAAACTGACGATGGTTCAGACCTCTGGACCGGATGAAATTTACAGTGCGAACAACCACCTCCATGACGTGGTCCATTTTCAGCGACTTGCAACACAATGCCTCCTGGTGCAAAATACAGTGAAATGTCCAGAAACGATCTCCTCCATTAAGGGCTTGTACTTTGTCTTTGAACTTTGTCGCGGCACCTGCTTTCTTTCCGACCATGGATGGCGCGCCGTCTGTAGCCAGGCTGACAGCGCGGGACCAGTCCACTCCAACTCTGTCCAATGCAGCAACGACAGAGCCGAAAATGTCCTCGGCTGTTGTGGTGTCCATCATTGGCACCAACTCAAGAAACTCTTCAGTAACAGTCAATGTCTCATCAACTCCTCGAATAAATATGGCCAGTTGGGCCACGTCTGTGATGTCAGTGCTCTCGTCAATTGCCACGGAAAATGCAATAAATGACTTGACTCTCTGTTTCAATTGACTGTCTAAATCTGCCGATAGTTCCGAAATCCTCTCTGCTATAGTATTCCTCGTCAGGCTAATATTGGCAAAAGCTTGTCGCTTCTCGGGACATACAAGTTCAGCCGCCTTCATCATGCATCGTTTAACAAAGTCACCGTCGAATACGGCTTCGATGCTAATGCTATTTCGCTAGCAATTAGGTAGCTGGCTTTTACCGCTGCTTCACTGACTTCTCGGCTCTGGATGAAAGTTGACTGCTGTTTCCTCAGACCCGCCAGCAATTCGTTAATCTTATCTCTTCTCAGTTGTCCTTGCAAGCCGTCATATTTTTTCGCTGTGATGAGTCTCGTAGTGGCGTCGAATATTATATTCCTTCAATACCGAAACTTGTTGCAAACACACCAAGCACAAAGGTTTTCTGTGCATCTCTGTAAATAAATAGGACGTGGTCCATTTTTCTTTGAAAATTCTACACTCCTTATCTACTTTTCTCCGTTTGGATAACGACATTTTGGCTAATGATGGTGTAGCGGAGAGGTAGAGACCAAGGTATTAACAACGTCGTAACAAGCAGCAGATGGCGCATTGATACCGTCTGCTGTTTTCAGTCTGTCTCAGTGATGCGGCTTGTCTTCTACTCTGATGGAAAGAGTGCGCCCCTTAGCGGATAATCCATGAATTGCAGCGAATTAAAAATATTAATTCCATGTCTTTTATGCATTTTTTCCACTTTCAAATTATCCTGCGGGCCTGATCGAACCTCCTTGGGGGCCGGTTCCGGCCCGCGGGCCGTATGTTTGACACCCCTGATATAAAGGATCCTCGAGACGAGTGACGATAAAGCTACGACAATGGAGAAAGAAACAAACAAGCTAAAAGGGACAGTCAGTAAGATTGAAATGGACGTTAATGAACTTTAAAATCTTTCTGAGAGAAGCCTTTACTTGACATACAGACTAGATCTATGACAGAAGCTGGTACTTATTTGGATCCAAGAACAATAAGGAGAAGTTCCTGAAAGTGTGATGAAGGAACTGTTTCTTACAACGCTTCAGATCCCACGCGAAGCTGTCGACAAAATCCAACTCGAACATGTACACCATTTCGGACAGAGAGGACAGAGATACGAGCGCCCAATCATTGCCAAATTTGCTTTCTTTAAAGATAAAATAATGGTTAAAAGCCTTGGTATAAGTCTCGCTGTCACGAAAATAGGCATGAATGATCAGTTTCCGGAGGAAATTGCAGAACGTGGCAAAGTTCTGTACCCAATCTTCAAGGAGAATAGATTCAAAGGTGTCGCTCTCGTATTTGATCAACTGTATATTGACAACCAAATGTTCCGAGACACAAAAACTACTCCGTGGCTATTTTAAATATTACACAGTTCCCATAGAGGAGTCAAATGATGTAACACCCAATACTAGCCATGGTAGGGATTGTAATAAAAAAATATATAGGAAAGCAATAAAATACAACAATTGTTAAAGAAATAAACTACAACTACACTATACCATTCTAGAGAGGGAATGTTGGCAAATAATTCGTATTTAACTTTCCATTTATGGTATTTTAAAAATGGATAAGACAGAAAGGATAACTAGCAAAATAATAGATCTTCAAATATAAGGAACTGGAACACAAAATGATTCAATCAACATGGTAGAGATGAAACACAGCAAACTGAGGACATAGAAGGCACAGTATGTGTGGATGTACTGTGATGGAAGGTGTGGTGTGTGTTTTTGGTGTTTGGAAAAGTGTGGAGTTAAGTGAGTGAAAAAGGAAAAAGGTTGCAAATCCCAGAGCCCATGTGTGTTTGTGAGCAGGGGTTGTGAGAGAAAGCTTTCAATTTTGTGCAGATATACATTTAAAAATAAATTACAAGTATTGTTTATTTATTGTCCTATCATGATGGAACGGTACCCAACCCTATACCCTAGACGCCCACCTGAGTGACCCATACACTTAGGAGAAGTCCTTATCTGTTTTATGGGCCTTCTGTAAGTAGCCGATATGCAGCCAAATCAGAAAGGTGAATGCGGTCAGAGACCGACTAAAGCAGCACAGCCCCCTCAAGATTCTGAGCCTGCTTAGCTTGGCAGGGTTGGTCGAACGCAGATCAGGGTGCCTTGTGAGAATTTGTCAGTGAGTGGGTAACCCGCCTCTACCATCCACTCTATTGGCTAACGTGCAATCACTGGAGAAAAAACTGGATGAACGCTGTTTGACACTATCCTAACAATGGGACATAAACATTTTTTAACATTGTGGCTGAACGATGACGCGGATCATTTACAGTTGGCTGGGTTTTCCATGCATTGTCTATTTGTTATTAACAGCTGGAATGCAATGTATAATATTAAGGTAGTCTCGAGGTATTGCTCACCTGAGGTAGAGTACCTCATGACAAGCTGTAGACCACACTATCTACCAAGAGAATTTTCATCTATATTTTCATAGCCGTCTATTTACCACTGCAAACCGATGCTGGCACTAAGACCGCACTCAACGAGCTACATAAGCAAACAAGAAAATGCTCATCCAGAGGAGGTGCTCCTAGTGGCCGGGGACTTTAATGTAGGCAAACTTAAATCCGTTTTACCTCATTTCTACCAGCATGTCACATATGCAACCAGAGGGAAAAAAACTCCACCTTTACTCCACACACAGAGACGTGTACCTACTGACACAATGCCCGCTTAAACCAGAAGCCAGCCACACTAATGTGTCAGAGGAAACACCGTACACCTGACGACCGTGTCAATGTGCATGTGCCCGGCCCTCCACAGGAGTCGATAGTGTGCCAGTCAAATCCTGCCCTAACCCAGACAACGCCCCACAGGTCGAGAGGCTCACCAACACCATCATTAAGTTTTCTGATGACAACAGGGATAGGTCTTATCACCAACGACAGCCTATAGGGACGAGGTCAAAGACCTGGCAGTGTGGTGCCAGGACAACAACCTGTCCCTCAATGTGAGCAAGACAAAGGAGATGGTCGTAGACTACAGGAAAAGGAGGGCTGGACATTCCCCTATTCAGATCAACAGGGCTGTACTGGACCGGGTCGAGAGTTTCAAGTTCCTTAGTGTACACATCACCAAAAAAACTATCATGGTCCAAACACACAAAGACAGTCGTGAAGAGGGCACGACAACGCCTTTTCCCCCCCAGGAGACTGTAAAGATTTGTTATGGGTCCCCACATCCTCAAAAAGTTCTACAGCTGCACCATCCAGAGCATCCTGACCGGTTACATCACCACCTCGTATGGCAACTGCTCAGCATCCGACCACAAGGCGCTACAGAGGATAGTGCGTACTGCCCTGTACATAACTGGGGCCAAGCTCCCTGCCATCCAGGACCTATATACTAGGCAGTGTCAGAGGAAGGACCAAAAAAAAAAGTCGGACTCCAGTCACCCAAGTCTGTTCTCTCTACTACCACAGGGCAAGCGTTACCGGAGTGCCATGTCTAGGTCCAAAAGATTCCTTAACAGCTTCTACCCCCAAGCCATAAGACTACTGAACAATTAATCAAGTGGTCACCTGGACTATTTGCATTGACACCCCCCCCCCCCCGCTGTTGCTCACTGTTTGCTATTTATGCATAGTTACCCCTACCTACATGTACAAATTACCTCGACTAACCTGTACCCCAGCACATTGACTCGGTACCATTATCCGCTGTATGTAGCCTCATTATTGTTATTTTATTGTGTAACTTTTTATATTTAGTTTATTTTAACTCTATCTCCTTAAAACCACATTGTTGGTTAAGGGCTTATAAGTAA
Organism: Oncorhynchus gorbuscha; assembly: GCF_021184085.1. Lineage (NCBI taxonomy): Eukaryota > Metazoa > Chordata > Actinopteri > Salmoniformes > Salmonidae > Oncorhynchus > Oncorhynchus gorbuscha. Next base: position 43,932,395 of record NC_060184.1, on the reverse strand, counting down.
GCATTTCACTGTAAGGTGAACACCTTTTGTATTCGGCACATAAGACAAATATTTTGGGGGGGTTGATTCGATTTGATTGAATCGCCATCACCTAGGACTTGACAGTGGTTAATCAAATCTCATGAGTGGCTCCGGGAGAAGTCTCTGAATAACCTTGAGTGGCCCAGCCAGAGCCCGGACTTGATCCTGATCGAACATCTCTGAAGAGACCTGAAAAAAGCTGTGCAGCAATGCTCCACTTCCAACCTGACAGAGTTTGAGAGGATCTGTAGAGAAGAATGGGAGAAATTTCGCAAATACCGGCCACTCAAGGAGATTCAGAGACAGTGTGCTTAAGGTGGAAGTCCTGTTGGAAGGTGAACCTTCGCCCCAGTCTGAGATCCTGAGCGCTCTGGAGAAGGTTTTCATCAAGGATCTCTCTGTACTTTGCTCTGCTAATCTTTTCCTCGATCCTGACTAGTCTCCCAGTGCTGCTGAAAAACATGCCCACAGCATGATGCCGTCACCATCATGCTTCAGGAATGGTGCCAGGTTTCCTTCAGACATGACGCGTGGCATTCAGGCCAACGAGTTTAATCTTGGTTTCATCAGACCGGAGAATTTTGTTTCTCATGGTTTGAGAGACTTTACGTGCCCTTTGGCAAACTCCAAGCAGGCTGTCTTGTCTTTTTACTGAGGATTGGCTTCCATCTGTCCATTCTACTATTAAGGCCTGTTTAGTGGAGTGCTGCAGAGGTGATTGTCCTTCTGGAAAGGTCTCCCATATCCACAGAGAAACTCTGGAGCTCTGTCAGAGTGACCATTTTGTTCTTGGTCACCTCCCTGACCAAGGCCCTTCTCCCCCGAAAGTTCTGTTTCGCCGGATGGCTAGCTCTAGGAAGAGTCTAGGTGGAGCCTGTTACGGATACCAGTATCCTGTGTGTGTGTGTCCTGTGTGTGTGTGTGTGTATTCTGTGTTCTTTTCTCTTCTTCTCCCCTCACAGGTGAAAATCATCCCTCCCCAATCAGTCACCAATCCAATCATCAATCAGAAGACACACCTCCTCCTGTTTCCTACCCTATCACAATTCCTTTCCCTTGGTTTAAAAACTCAGTTAGTTGTTTGCTCTAGAGCTCAATCTCTCTGTAAATGCCATGTTTGTAGGTCTCTATGTTTCACTCTCTCTTTTGTTTGAGCACCTCCATAGCACTTTGTCATCACCTGTGAGTATTGTTTTTGGTTATGGTGTTTGTTTGTTTGCTGGTGGGAAAAGGGGAAACCAAGACAAGTCGCCCATGGGCATACACTACCCGTAGGTAGACTTTGTTAAATACACTAGTTAGAACTGGGCGGACCACCCACTGTATTTTTGGTTAGTTAGTTAGCTGTTGTTAAAGTAGGCTAGTCTAGCTTAGGGGTGTTTTTGAAAACTTATTGTTTCTTTCCTTGGGTCCAGCTCAGCCCCTTTTCCTGCCCCCCCCCATTACCGTGTGTTTCTTAATAAACCCTGAGTTTGACGGTAGATTTCAGTAGTCGTGGTTATTTCGTTCTCACTTTTACTTTGTCACAATTATAATTTGCATGAGTTATGTTACGGGTCTCATTACCATCCCCCCTAGACTGTTGGGCCAAAAGGGATTAGTAACAGAGCCAAACCCCTTCCATTTAAGAATGATGGAGGCCACTGTGTTCTTCGGAACCTACAGTGCTGCAGACATGTTTTGGTACCCTTCCCCAGATCTTTGCCTCGACACAATCCTGTCAGGTTTTTTACATGGACGATACATTGGAGATAATAGAAGACAAGTGTTTCCAATACAACACTATGAAAAATCTGGGAAACCATGCCTGGTATTCAGAGCTGACTTTGAAAAGTCTTTTGAATAAGTATAGTAACCCTAGGTGTAAAATAGTACATAATGGCTACTTCTCAGAAGGTTTTGAACTGTCAAGAGGAGTACAAAAGGTTGTCCTCTATCAGCATTCCTATTTATTATTTCCATCAAAATGGTAGCTATTAAAATCAGATACCACAATAATATCAAGGATTTAGAAATCCAGGGCTTCATTGTAACAAAGGTGTCATTGTACGCTGATGATTCATGTTTTATTTTAAATCCACGATGTGGATCCCTCCACAGCCTCATAGAGGATTATTGTGTTCAACAGGCCTGGTCCTAGCAGCTCGCCTGCTGCCCTATAAGATCAACATATGCCACCCCTGTGTCATGTATAGTAGGCTATAAAGATTTGGAAAGGATTGATCGACTAGAGTAGAGTAATGCTGTGTATCATGCGCAATTAGTGCATTCCAGTAGCACTTGGAAATGAAACATCATTGCCCACTATTCACATCGAAGAGTAACAATGATCCAATCACTAGGCAGCCAGCTGCCTATAGTAGGAAACAGTTATCAACAAGCCACATATATCACACATGACAAGTCATGACCCCACAATAGTTCAAATTACAATAAACATTAACATCATGCAGTAGAACTGTATAAAGAGTGAGATAGGCTAAATGAAATTAGCTGTGTTTTGTTATTTATTATTATTTTTTAAATCATGCAAATAGCCTATAGGACAGGTCTTCACAAATTATATTATACAATATTATTTTTTAAAGTTGTTTTATTACTGTGTAGGTGACTTGTTCTTCTAGGCTAAATGTTTTTTTATATATATAATAAAATATTTATGATTTATAGCAGAGATGAAGACACAACGTACAATGTTTTGCTTTTCAATAAAACCTGTCATGTTGGTATAAGAACATCGTTCTACTTTATTTTAGTACAACTTTAAAGGCTGATTTCTATTCTGTTCAGATATATTACAATGTCTTAAATATGTTTTTGAGCACCCTAGGTGGACGACCTAATGCGTTATGCACCCAGCATATATGGATGTCCGGTAAATTTCTCAAATGTCAGGTAAATTTTAAGTCTTGTCGGTCACGATATCCTGCGTCAAAATTTCCTTACGGAAACCCTGAGCACTGCTAAATGAGTATAGGGGAAACAATGCCTCTTCAGACACCACAATCAATGAAAGATACTACTACTGCCTTGGCTTTTATAGCCCATTCCAGCAGTAGTGAGAGGACCTGACCCGCAAGCAGTACTTTTGTTGCCAATATGTTGCTGCTCTGACTTCAAACTCAAAGGCCTCTGTTATTGTGGTTATAAAAGCACTTCTATGACTCAATCAGCCATGTTGTTTAATTCTCTCTTTGAAGGAAAGTGATTGTTCCTGGTTCTTGTTGTTCTTGGTTCTGCAATATGTGTTGGAAACTATAGTATTCTTTTCCAAGCTTTCTACGACATTACTGCTTTCTCAAGTGTGCGTCTCTGATGTCTCTTTCACTGTGGGTGGGTGGAGGAGGAAAAAAAGGGAGAGGAAGAAACAAGGGAAATCTGATGTAAACTCCAACATGGTGAAAATTAAGTGTTGACAGACACAAGAAAATGACTAAGGATTTCAATTGAGGATTATTCTAAGATACCAGGATTCCTGGAATTGCATCTCTGTGTGATTGGACAAGGTGTAGGCTAAATCCCTAGCTTTGTCAATCCATTGGAAAAGAACAGTAGCTGTGCTTACTCTGAAAGTAAGAGGTATAGAAGAGGAATCCTAGAGGGATGAAACTGGTTAGGGGCTAGTGGTTATAAGCCGTTTGAAAACCACCTTAAATATACATCAAATAAAATGTTTTTTTGTCACATGCGCCGAATTCAACAGGTGTAGTAGACCTTAATGTCAAATGCTTACTTACAAGCTAACCAAAAATGAAGTTCAAGAAATAGAGTTAAGAAAATATTTACTAAATAGGCTGAACTAAGACATTGAATGTAAAGTAACACAATAGCAGAAACATTATGTACACACAAAATAGCACAGTTGGTTAGGAGACGTAAAATGGCAGCCATCCCCTCCGGCTGTCATGCAGGTGAAAGAGGACCCAAAAGCGACTTGGCGAAAACAGAGTCTTTAATCCAGTAAAGTAAATACAATCAAAAAACACAACAATCACTCGAAATGACGAGGACAAACTGGAGACTCGATCTTGAACAGCAGGTGAACAGCAGGTTGCCTCGGGAAGGCACTTGAACCAGACAGACTCAGACACCTGCTCACCACGCAGCATCTGAGGAAAACACGACACGACAGGGCGATACACAAACACAGCACGGTGAATTCTAGACAAGGAACCGACAGGGCAGAAACGAATAACAAGGAGAGAAATAGGGACTCTAATCAGGGAAAAGGATCGGGAACAGGTGTGGGAAGACTAAATGATGATTAGGGGAATAGGAACAGCTGGGAGCAGGAACGGAACGATAGAGAGAAGAGAGAGCGAGAGAGTGAGAGAGGGAGGGGGAGAGAGAGGGATAGAAAGAGGGAAAGAACCTAATAAGACCAGCAGAGGGAAACGAATAGAATGGGAAGCACAGGGACAAGACAAGATAATAAATGACAAAACATGACAGTACCCCCCCACTCACCGAGCGCCTCCTGGCGCACTCGAGGAGGAATCCTGGCGGCAACGGAGGAAATCATCAATGAGTGAACGGTCCAGCACGTCCCGAGACGGAACCCAACTCCTCTCCTCAGGACCGTAACCCTCCCAATCCACTAAGTATTGGTGACCCCGTCCCCGAGAACGCATGTCCATGATCTTATGTACCTTGTAAATAGGTGCGCTCTCGACAAGGACGGGAGGGGGGGGAGGGAAGACGAACAGGGGTGCGAAGAAAGGGCTTGACACAGGAGACATGGAAGACAGGATGGACGCGACGAAGATGTCGCGGAAGAAGCAGTCGCACAACGACAGGATTGACGACCTGGGAGACACGGAACGGACCAATGAACCGCGGAGTCAACTTACGAGAAGCTGTCGTAAGAGGAAGGTTGCGAGTGGAAAGCCACACTCTCTGGCCGCAACAATACCTTGGACTCTTAATCCTGCGTTTATTGGCGGCTCTCACAGTCTGTGCCCTGTAACGGCAAAGTGCAGACCTCACCCTCCTCCAGGTGCGCTCACAACGTTGGACAAACGCTTGAGCGGAGGGAACGCTGGACTCGGCAAGCTGGGATGAGAACAGAGGAGGCTGGTAACCCAGACTACTCTGAAACGGAGATAACCCGGTAGCAGACGAAGGAAGCGAATTGTGAGCGTATTCTGCCCAGGGGAACTGTTCTGCCCAAGACGCAGGGTTTCTGAAAGAAAGGCTGCGTAGTATGCGACCAATCGTCTGATTGGCCCTCTCTGCTTGACCGTTAGACTGGGGATGAAACCCGGAAGAGAGACTGACGGACGCACCAATCAAACGACAGAACTCCCTCCAAAACTGTGACGTGAATTGCGGGCCTCTGTCTGAAACGGCGTCTAACGGGAGGCCATGAATTCTGAATACATTCTCGATAATGATTTGTGCCGTCTCCTTAGCGGAAGGAAGTTTAGCGAGGGGAATGAAATGTGCCGCCTTAGAGAACCTATCGACAACCGTAAGAATCACAGTCTTCCCCGCAGACAAAGGCAGACCGGTAATGAAGTCTAGGGCGATGTGAGACCATGGTCGAGAAGGAATGGGGAGCGGTCTGAGACGACCGGCAGGAGGAGAGTTACCCGACTTAGTCTGCGCGCAGTCCGAACAAGCAGCCACGAAACGGCGCGTGTCACGCTCCTGAGTCGGCCACCAAAAGCGCTGGCGAATAGACGCAAGAGTGCCTCGAACACCGGGATGACCAGCTAACTTGGCAGAGTGAGCCCACTGAAGAACAGCCAGACGAGTGGAAACAGGAACGAAAAGGAGGTTACTAGGACAAGCGCGCGGCGACGCAGTGTGCGTGAGTGCTTGCTTAACCTGTCTTTCAATTCCCCAGACTGTTAACCCGACAACACGCCCATAAGGAAGAATCCCCTCGGGATCAGTAGAAGCCACAGAAGAACTAAACAGACGGGATAAGGCATCAGGCTTGGTGTTCTTGCTACCCGGACGGTAAGAAATCACAAACTCGAAACGAGCGAAAAACAACGCCCAACGAGCTTGACGGGCATTAAGTCGTTTGGCAGAACGGATGTACTCAAGGTTCTTATGGTCTGTCCAAACGACAAAAGGAACGGTCGCCCCCTCCAACCACTGTCGCCATTCGCCTAGGGCTAAGCGGATGGCGAGCAGTTCACGGTTACCCACATCATAGTTGCGCTCAGATGGCGACAGGCGATGAGAAAAATAAGCGCAAGGATGAACCTTATCGTCAGACTGGAAGCGCTGGGATAGAATGGCTCCCACGCCTACCTCTGAAGCGTCAACCTCGACAATGAATTGTCTAGTGACGTCAGGAGTAACGAGGATAGGAGCGGACGTAAAACGTTCTTTTAGAAGATCAAAAGCTCCCTGGGCGGAACCGGACCACTTAAAACACGTCTTGACAGAAGTAAGAGCTGTGAGAGGGGCAGCAACTTGACCGAAATTACGAATGAAACGCCGATAGAAATTAGCGAAACCTAAAAAGCGCTGCAACTCGACACGTGACCTTGGAACGGGCCAATCACTGACAGCTTGGACCTTAGCGGAATCCATCTGAATGCCTTCAGCGGAAATAACGGAACCGAGAAAAGTAACGGAGGAGACATGAAAAGAGCACTTCTCAGCCTTTACGTAGAGACAATTCTCTAAAAGGCGCTGTAGAACACGTCGAACGTGCTGAACATGAATCTCGAGTGACGGAGAAAAAATCAGGATATCGTCAAGATAGACAAAAACAAAGATGTTCAGCATGTCTCTCAGAACATCATTAACTAATGCCTGAAAAACAGCTGGCGCATTGGCGAGACCAAACGGCAGAACCCGGTACTCAAAATGCCCTAACGGAGTGTTAAACGCCGTTTTCCACTCGTCCCCCTCTCTGATGCGCACGAGATGGTAAGCGTTACGAAGGTCCAACTTAGTAAAGCACCTGGCTCCCTGCAGAATCTCGAAGGCTGATGACATAAGGGGAAGCGGATAACGATTCTTAACCGTTATGTCATTCAGCCCTCGATAATCCACGCAGGGCGCAGAGTACCGTCCTTCTTCTTAACAAAAAGAACCCCGCCCCGGCCGGAGAGGAAGAAGGCACTATGGTACCGGCGTCAAGAGACACAGACAAATAATCCTCGAGAGCCTTACGTTCGGGAGCCGACAGAGAGTATAGTCTACCCCGAGGAGGAGTGGTCCCCGGAAGGAGATCAATACTACAATCATACGACCGGTGAGGAGGAAGGGAGTTGGCTCGGGACCGACTGAAGACCGTGCGCAGATCATGATATTCCTCCGGCACTCCTGTCAAATCGCCAGGTTCCTCCTGAGAAGTAGGGACAGAAGAAACGGGAGGGATGGCAGACATTAAACACTTCACATGACAAGAAACGTTCCAGGATAGGATAGAATTACTAGACCAATTAATAGAAGGATTATGACATACTAGCCAGGGATGACCCAAAACAACAGGTGTAAACGGTGAACGAAAAATCAAAAAGAAATAGTCTCACTGTGGTTACCAGATACTGTGAGGGTTAAAGGTAGTGTCTCAAATCTGATACTGGGAAGATGACTACCATCTAAGGCGAACATGGGCGTAGGCTTCTCTAACTCTCTGAAAGGAATGTCATGTTTCCGAACCCATGCTTCGTCCATGAAACAACCCTCAGCCCCAGAGTCTATCAAGGCACTACATGTAGCACCCGAACCGGTCCAGCGTAGATGGACCGACAAAGTAGTACAGGATTTTGATGGAGAGACTTGAGTAGTTGCGCTCACCTGTAGCCCTCCGCTTACAGATGAGCTCTGGCTTTTACTGGACATGAATTAACAAAATGTCCAGCAACTCCGCAATAGAGGCACAGGCGGTTGGTGATCCTCCGTTCCCTCTCCTTAGTCGAGATGCGAATCCCTCCCAGCTGCATGGGCTCAGACTCTGAGCCAGAGGAGGGAGATGGTTGCGATGCGGAGCAGGGAAACACCGTTGATGCGAGCTCTCTTCCACGAGCCCGGTGACGAAGATCTACCCGTCGTTCTATGCGGATGGCGAGAGCAATCAAAGAGTCCACATCTGAAGGAACCTCCCGGGAGAGAATCTCATCCACCACTGCGTGGAGTCCCTCCAGAAAACGAGCGAGCAGCGCCGGCTCGTTCCACTCACTAGAGGCAGCAAGAGTGCGAAACTCAATAGAATAATCCGTTATGGACCGTTCACCTTGGCATAAGGAAGCCAGGGCCCTAGAAGCCTCCCTACCAAAAACTGAACGGTCAAAAACCCGAATCATCTCCTCTTTAAAGTTCTGGAACTTGTTAGAGCAATCAGCCCTTGCCTCCCAGATAGCTGTGCCCCATTCTCGAGCCCGGCCAGTAAGGAGTGAAATGACGTAAGCAACCCGAGCTCTCTCTCTAGAGTATGTGTTGGGTTGGAGAGAGAACACAATCTCACACTGCGTGAGAAAGGAGCGGCACTCAGTGGGCTGCCCGGAGTAGCAAGGTGGGTTATTAACCCTAGGTTCTGGAGGCTCGGCAGGCCAGGAAGTAACAGGTGGCACGAGACGTAGACTCTGGAACTGTCCAGAGAGGTCGGAAACCTGAGCGGCCAGGTTCTCCACGGCATGGCGAGCAGCAGACAATTGCTCGTGTCTGCCGAGCATGGCTCCTTGGATCTCGACGGCAGTGTAACGAGCGTCTGAAGTCGCTGGGTCCATTCCTTGGTCGGTTCCTTCTGTCATGCAGGTGAAAGAGGACCCAAAAGCGACTTGGCGAAAACAGAGTCTTTAATCCAGTAAAGTAAATACAATCAAAAAACACAACAATCACTCGAAATGACGAGGACAAACTGGAGACTCGATCTTGAACAGCAGGTGAACAGCAGGTTGCCTCGGGAAGGCACTTGAACCAGACAGACTCAGACACCTGCTCACCACGCAGCATCTGAGGAAAACACGACACGACAGGGCGATACACAAACACAGCACGGTGAATTCTAGACAAGGAACCGACAGGGCAGAAACGAATAACAAGGAGAGAAATAGGGACTCTAATCAGGGAAAAGGATCGGGAACAGGTGTGGGAAGACTAAATGATGATTAGGGGAATAGGAACAGCTGGGAGCAGGAACGGAACGATAGAGAGAAGAGAGAGCGAGAGAGTGAGAGAGGGAGGGGGAGAGAGAGGGATAGAAAGAGGGAAAGAACCTAATAAGACCAGCAGAGGGAAACGAATAGAATGGGAAGCACAGGGACAAGACAAGATAATAAATGACAAAACATGACACCGGCGCCATTACACGCCATTACACGCCATTACACACACACACACACACACACACCCCTTCTTGCACTTGAGCTCAGGTGTCCTGCGCACGTTGACACAAGGGAGCGAGGACAGAAATAGCCTATCACAACCATCCATTGCTTGCACAAGCTCTGGCCATGTGCAGGCAGAGGACTGAGGAGTGGGGTTAGGGAGGGAGGGAGGAGGGTAGGGTGGTCACCCCTTATTCACAATTTCATCCATCTCCTCTTCTCTTCTGTAACGTAGCTCCAGCTGATCTTAGTTAGGTAGTTAATGGATCGAAATGTTCAAACAACCTAGTTTTGCAGCAGAAGAAATTTTGCCCAAAGACAAAAGTAATGACATTGCCATAGACTTTCATGCCTTTTTTGATAAATCAGAGACTTTTCTTTCAGTCTAAATGGGTAACGCTGACGATGTGTGTGTCTCCGTGTCTGTATGTAGAAACGAGAGAAGAGGAAGCATGATAAGATCCTTCCTGAGGAGCTCTTCCCATCAGTCATCAACCTCAACCAGTTCCTCTCTCCAGAACATTACATTGACTACATCGCCTGGGACATGGCCCGGTACACCAAGAGGTATGGAGGAACCCAGATCTTGGATCAGCTTTCCCTCCCCAAGTTTTATTCTTCACCATTTAAGGGGGAAACACAACCTATACTTCTATGCCTACCACCCCTAACACTCACATGTTCACCCACCCTCTAGATTTGTTGGCGGGTTGGTGTTAAATTGTCATAATTGGTTTCAGTTCTGATAATTGTTAAGTTTGTTTTAAAGGGTTAGACCAGGAGTTGGAGGAGCCTGGGAACCAAATGAGAAATTCAGTGTTTCCTGGGACCCAAGCTCATGAAAACGTGCTCCCTTTTGGGGGCCCTAAGCAAGATTTGGTTGGGTGAGAGTGGCTCCGCACTTGACGGAGAGAACATTTTTAGTTTTACATTTAATTTCCTGCAATTCTTCACATTTTGCCATGGGGTGTAAAGAAAATGTTGCTGCCATGTTAATATGATATCTGAGTGAGAGTGACTAACAAAATCAATGGGGGTCCCATGGAGGTCAGGGCACCTGGGTACGTGCCCTGCGTGCCTGGCTGGTAATTCTGCCAAGATTATTACCATTTTATATAGCTGGCTAGACTAAATTACCAATCTAAAAAGTCTTAACTGACATGACTAATTGAGTGACTGTCACTGACTGACGTATCAAGAGAGAACTTTAAGGTTAGAGAGTTCCTCAGAGGGCTGCGGTAAAGTTCCATCTGATAGCGAATCATATTTCACAATCATGCATTAATAGCAATTTAATGTAGAACCTTTCCTTCCAATATGAATTATATTCAGTAATGGGAGTAGATGGGTGTGTAAGATGGGAGTTGGTCTTGCTCATGGCCAGGGTTACCCTGACTTTCTGAGTAGATTACAGTTCATGCAGAATCAGGGTGTGGAGAGGTGCTCTGCTCACAATATCTGCATATCTTAATCACATGCATTGACATTTCCATCTGGTTACATAACCTACTAGCCATGCTTCTACTGCCTGTATTTACTAGCCTTATATGTTACATTATCAAACACCCTCCCACTCACTCGCTTTTATGCAAGTTCTCACTCCTAAGAAACACAGGCACACACACACACACACACACACATACACACACAAAGCCGTTAAACCTCTGTTTACTTCTTATTTTGCTATTTGTTTCTTACTTTCAGACGTTCTGAGTAGCTCTGGGGTTTCTCGCTTGGAGGCTACCATGCTGCTCTCTGGAGGGCCAGCTTTTTAAAGCAGGAAAGAGAATGGAAGGTAAGGATTTTGGGCTCTGCTGGGGAAGAGGCAGGACAATACTGGTTCCTCAGCCAGCCTTGGTTGGCCTGTAACCTTGTCTCCTGTATGAGATGTCAGCATGACCGCTTATATAATCTGTTATCAGGCTAGTACAGCTAGGTCTTAATACTGTATCTCTAGCTTTGATTAGATTGCATCTTGAGTTCAACCCCATCAAATCAAGACATGGATGGAAAAAACATTAGCGTATGATGCTTTGCATAAGAGCATGGGGCTGGACTTGACAATGAAGCAAGCCTAGAGTGACTAAATGGATAAGCAGAGAAGATTGGATGGTAATCTGGATGGTAATGAAAGAGATGCTATGAGTAGAGCCTATGTTCCTCTGGTTGTTATCATACAGTGCTATAGGCCATTGTGGAATTGGAGAATTACTCCAATATCACTTAATGCACCTGTCCTAAATGTGTTCAGATTCAGAAACTTAGAGTTGTGCCATCTCTAGAAAATTGGAGTATAAAAGTTCAACAAACATACTAAACATACCCTCCTCGGGTGGGGATACCTTGCTGGATTTCTCACCTCAAGAGGGCACATATCAACTTACTGTTTTCCTGTGGCTTGGCTGCTCCTAGCATGACAGCCATGTTTTTTCCCCTTAGCTGTTTTATAGCTTATATAAGTGAGGAATGATGGATTAAAGATGTTGTCTTGTCATTTATGTTGTCTTGTTTATTTCCAATGAATCTGCAGTGGATCTGGGTCAGGGGCTTTAGAAAGACATTGAAACCTCAAGATGGAGATGTTGCCCAACTTTTATCAGCACCTACTTTGAGATGTTTTTTCGTTGTTGTTGAGATTCCCTCTCCTCAACTCAGACGGGTGTGTTGAGGAATACTGTGTGGACTGTCTGTACCGTACTAACTCCACCCAGTTCATAGTGGGGAAGTGTGCTCTTGTCTATCAGCTCTACTCTCTGGGCATGATTGACAAGTCATGGTTGCAGTTTGACACGGACTGTGTCAGGTTAAACCCTACCCTACTCCTTACTCTAACCAGAAATTCATTTAAACATTACAGAAAGCTGACATAAGAACTTAAAGCATTCAGTACATCAAATATACATTGACTTCAGTTCTCTAACCTTGCGGTGCCCTCTGTGTGACCTTTACCCCCATGTAGGCTTTTTGAGAAGCTGTATGAGGACCGTGGGGGCCACCCTGTCTCTGCAGTACAGGGGCTCCCAGCTGGGCCACAGGGTCAAGGCCTACTGCAAGATAACCCCCTGGACACAGCACTCAAAAGACATCATGCAGACCCTGTCCTGCTACGACAGCAATGCTTTCTCAGGTAGACACCACACACACACACCCCTACCCACACAACACACCCCTGCCCTGTAATTATGAGACCACTGCTTAACTTATCCACTAGTGAATTCCTTTCACCCCATCCTCATCCCCTCACCCCTCTCCCCTTCTCCCACTACTGTTGAACCAGTGCTCCCACTACCTCCATGCTCTCTCTGTCAGATAATGTGAGCCCTGCCAATTAATCTGTCTGTCCTTCCACCCACACCTGCCCCCCATGAACCTACCACCCCTGCCTCTCCCCGTTACCATGGAAACACTGATTCGTCATCCAGACCTGAACTCTTGTTACATAACAAGATCCAGCTCTCCCCCCTCCTCCCTCTCCCATCTTTCATTTACCCAAAGCTTTAAATTTCAAAGAGAATCAATTATGAGCTTGTAGACCCAGTGTACGGTGAGCGGCGACCTCTTAATAATATCATACATCAAGTGAATTGTACATACTCTTTCCCACGACCTTGCACACACACACACACACACACATGCACATACACATACACTGTGAAGGCACACACACTGTGAAGGCACACTGTTAGCATTACAGTGGATACTATGGCTGTAGAGTATTCTGGTAGACAAACACTTTGTAGAGAGCTGGACATTATCTTCATAAATCAACCCTAAATGTACAGTGCATTCAGAAAGTATTCAGATCCCTTGACTTTTTCCACATTTTGTTATGTTACAGCCTTATTCTTAAATGGATTAAATACATTTTTCCCTCATCAATCTACACACAATATCCCATAATGGCAAAGTGAATACAGTTTTTTTTGTTTTTGTGCAAATTTATTAAAATAAGAACACAGAAATATCTTATTTACATTACGTATTCAGACCCTTTGCTATGAGACTCGAAATGTAAAATCTTTCCAACATGTAACATTTTTCCATGTTCCCATTGATCATTCTCGAGATGTTTCTACAACTTTATTGGAGTCCACCTGCGGTAAATCCAATTGATTGGACATCATTTGGATAGGCACACACCTGTCTATATAAGGTCCCACAGTTGACAGTGCATGTCAGAGCGAAAACCAAGCCATGGGGTCGAAGGAAGCTCCGAGACAGGAATATGTCGAGGCACAGATCTGGGGAATGGTACCAACAATTTATGCATAATTGACAATACAGTGGCCTACATCATTCTTAAATGTAAGAAGTTTATTTATTTAATCAATTTTAGAATAAGGCTGTAACGTAACAAAATGTGGATAAAGTCAAGAGGTCTGAATACTTTCCAATGCATTGTAAATGTGTCCATTTATTTATTGATTGCATTTACTGGCACCGTTGTTTGAGGACATATTCTCATTTCCAACGACATTCTAGGGAATAGTTAAAGTAGAGAGCAGAGGGGTAGAACTCTCCATTGTTGTTGCCTTGGAGTACCTTAGAACAGCCAATATAGAACACAGGGGAAATCTTCAATACAGAGCACTAAGTGTTATGTTCCTGGCTTATGTTATGTTCCTATCCCTTCAAATCACAATGGCTCTATTTCTGACTTCACAGCTCTGGTATTGTAGAACACTGTAGACACAGAGTTTATTAGAAAAGCTTCCCCTTGTCTCTGTTTCATATCTCTCCTGTTTAGTGGAGGATTTAATAGAGCTGTAGAAATTCCCCCGGGTCTCCCAGAGAATTTTCTTCTGAATCACCCTCAAACACTCCCACGTGAAAATACTTATTCACACACGCATGCACATGTGCGCAGAGACACACTCTCACACACACAAACTCTCACTCTCTCACACACACGCGTACACCCACCCACCTCCCCCATTCTATCATCACCACAGAACCCATATCTCCCTTCAGTCACACTGCCATCTTACAGAGGACAAAATGGCTTCTCAGCTCGTTAACCAACACATTATTTCCTACTCAGGACTTTAGTGAGGAATGCGACTCTGAAGTTTTTTACTGGGGGCCTTGATCGATTTACCTCAATCCTAGTGAGTAATGGGATTGATCCACTCAACAGAGGCCTGATGGGAGAGATGGTAATATTGGATTATAGGGGGAATTGTTTATTTAGATGAGATTATTATCGTTGATATTGCATCATGGTCTTTTCATATTAAAACGTTTGAGGCTCCCTAGGTTCATGTAATTGACCTTGTGTGTTGACTACATACACACAGTGTGTGTCTGTGTGTGTTTGAGTGTCTGGCTGTGTCTTGTCATCACTATCTGCTCCCTCTGCCCCCACACACACACACACACACACACACACACACACACACACACACACACACACACACACACACACACACACACACACACACACACACACACACACACACACACACACACACACACACACACACACACACACACACACACACACACACACACACACACACACACACACACACACACACACACAGGGCTTTGGAGGTGAGTTATCTGATTGTGGTGGTAATGCAACTTTGGTTCAGTGAAATGACGTGCACTAAATCCACAGGGGTTATATAAGATATCCAGAAAGAGCTCTGCTGGGGCCTGGCTGGTATGGAGTGAGTGGGAGAAAAAAATAGGGCTTGAGAAGTGAGTGAGAGAAAAGAGAGGATCAGGGGCCTGAGAGTGTGATGCACTTGAGTTCAGTAAGTGCATTCTCACTATGTTGTAGCTTCACTGTCTGCTGAGTGAGAGTGGGAATCAGGTCAATGTCCCAGTGTGGTGGCCAGGTCTTCATTAGTGAGCTTAGTGCATTGCATGTGTGTGTGTCTTTATGTGTGTGTTGGCACGTTCCACACCTCACACTGTCCCCTGGAGAGAGAAACTCACTATACCGCTAGCCATTGAGCACAACCATTTGGGTTTGATTCAAATATAAGACAAGAGTGATTATTTCACAGAAAATAATTATGTTCCTTGAGTTCTTTCAATTTAGAGTGACAAAAAAGTAGGATTCTGGGACATGGGACATGCAGCGCTTTGTGTCACAAATTTGAGAGATTTTAGAGAAACAACGTCGGTACATATAAGTGTCTATCGGCTGAAAGCTTAAACTCTTGTTAATATAACTGCACTGTCCAATTTACAGTAGCTATTACTGCGGAGAAATGCCATGCTATTGTTTGAGGAGAGCTCCTAACAACAAAATACTTTTTTCACAGAAATAGGTTTGATAAATTCACCTCTGAAGTTCAAATGTGTACTTACATTCTGAAATTCTGATTTATCATCCAAAGGGTCCCAGAGATAACATGAAGGGTTGTTTTGTTAGATAAAATCCTTTTTCATATCCTAAAAATAGAGTGCACGATCGATTTTGTATTTCCACTCATTCAATTTGCAAAGAAAGGAATCTGTGAAAATGTAACCCTAAACGTTGTTTCCAGCAGTCAAACCACGTTCGTATGTATTCCTCAGAGATCCTAGAACATAACCAGACTTCACTATATAATTAGGGGTGTATCCTATAGGACACCAAATTAGGTCAGAGAGCGACGCCTTCTTGGCACGCCGATGACGCGGCCGGTCTTCATTTGATTGACTAACTTTATCAAATAACCACCAATCGGTGTCAAACAAAGCTAGCTAGATAGCCACTGAGCTGGGCTTTATGGGAGTATCTGGAAACCCTGTATCTGTTGCAAAATGAAGGGGCTAACCTTTTGTGACAGCATGCCTTTTCCTTTTGCACAAAAATGATCAGAATATTCAGAGTTATGAAGTTATGAAAACTGATTGTTTTGCAAATGTTGAACTTATAATATGGCTACTAATACTGGAAAGCTAAATCAAAGTCCAGCATACAGATTTGACGATATTCTTGCAGAAAAACGTAATATGAATGCAACTGTCTAGAGACGCACACACCAGCTCCACAACTGTTTTCTAAAGTTTAAGCTTTCACTCCATTTCTCAGTTTTATACCCTAAATAAATGTTATTTGGAGAAGGACAGAAATTGCCTTGACATCACATTGTACTGTACACATGTAATCAATTACATTGGGAGCTGTGGAGGATGTACAGAACAGAGAAACTGCATTGTTTAATTAAAAGAACACAAGCTGACACACACACACACACACACACACACACACAGTTCCCTCACCTGTCTCCCATGTACAATTAACAAACATCGATGACACACCCTAATAATATGACAAAAACATGTTCATTTTCTTCTCATTGACGTATGTGGACTCATGTGCCTGCGTGTGTACTTCTATTGTTTGACATTAATTCCCCTGATTTATTGAACAAATCTTCAGCTGAAAATTGCCTGTAGAAATTGCCAGGGAGAGAGAGTGAGAGCGTGTAATTGCAGCCAAACACCCTCGCTTAGTGGCTAATTACCCGCCATGGCCATTAGTACATTACCACATGGCTACGGGGCAGAGAGGGAGGTGTATCTTACCAATCACACCTCGCCCCACCGCAACATGATACAACACGTGGCACATAGACGCTAAATGCACACACACATGCGCACCTGCACCAACTAAACAATTATCTCTACAGCACCCACCTGCCACACGCCCAAACCGTGTAGTCATCATCATGATGTAGTCTGGTTTTAATTGTGTTTTCCTTTCAGTGATGCTTTCATCTCAGGAGCCCCTGGAGCTTTCATGTAGATATAGTTTGATTAGATTATATACATCTTCCTTGTCTCTCTCTCGATGCCCTGCCTATCTAAGGTCTTCGAAAGCCAAGTCAACAAACAGGTCACTGACCATCTCGAATCCCACGTACCTTCTCCACTGTGCAATCTGGTTTCCGAGCCGGTCACGGGTGCACCTCAGCCACGCTCAAGGTACTAAACGATATCATAGCCGCCATCGATAAAAGACAGTACTGTGCAGCCATCTTCATCGACCTTGCCAAGGCTTTCGTCTCTGTCAATCACCATATTCTTACCGGCAGACTCAGTAGCCTCGGTTTTTCGGATGACTGCCTTGCCTAGTTCACCAACTACTTTGCAGACAGAGTTCAGTGTGTCAAATCGGAGGGCATGATGTCCGGTCCTCTGGCTTTCTCTATGGGGGTGCCACAGGGTTCAATCCTCGGGCCGGCTCTTTTCTCTGTATATATCAATGATGTTGCTCTTGCTGGGGGCGATTCCCTTATCTACCTCTACGCAGACGACACCATTCTATATACATCCGGCCCATCCTTGGACACAGTGCTATCTAACCTCCAAACGAGCTTCAATGCCATACAACACTCCTTCCGTGGCCTCCAACTGCTCTTAAACGCTAGTAAAACCAAATGCATGCTTTTCAACCGTTCGCAGCCTGCACCCACACGCCTGACCAGCATCACCACCCTGGATGGTTCCGACCTTGAATATGTGGACATCTATAAGTACCTAGGTGTCTGGCTAGACTGTAAACTCTCCTTCCAGACTCATATCAAACATCTCAAATCGAAAATCAAATCTAGAGTCAGCTTTCTATTCCGCAACAAAGCCTCCTTCACTCACGCCGCCAAACTTACCCTAGTAAAACTGACTATCCTACCGATCCTCGACTTCGGCGATGTCATCTACAAAATAGCTTCCAACACTCTACTCAGCAAACTGGATTCAGTTTATCACAGTGCCATCCGTTTTGTCACTAAAGCACCTTATACCACCCACCACTGCGACCTGTATGCTCTAGTCGGCTGGCCCTCGCTACATATTCGTCGCCAGACCCACTGGCTCCAGGTCATCTACAAGTCCATGCTAGGTAAAGCTCCGCCTTAT
The DNA here is from genome assembly GCF_021184085.1 of Oncorhynchus gorbuscha. Taxonomy (NCBI): domain Eukaryota; kingdom Metazoa; phylum Chordata; class Actinopteri; order Salmoniformes; family Salmonidae; genus Oncorhynchus; species Oncorhynchus gorbuscha. The sequence continues at coordinate 43,914,219 of NC_060184.1, read as the reverse complement.
CTCAGTTCACTGGTCACGATGGCAACACCCATCCGTAGCACGCGCTCCAGCAGGTGTATCTCACTGATCATCCCTAAAGCCAACACCTCATTTGGCCGCCTTTCGTTCCAGTTCTCTGCTGCCTGTGACTGGAACGAATTGCAAAAATCGCTGAAGTTGGAGACTTATCTCCCTCACCAACTTCAAACATCTGCTATCTGAGCAGCTAACCGATCGCTGCAGCTGTACATAGTCTATCGGTAAATAGCCCACCCATTTTTACCTACCACATCCCCATACTGTTTATATTTATTTACTTTTCTGCTCTTTTGCACACCAATATCTCTACCTGTACATGACCATCTGATCATTTATCACTCCAGTGTTAATCTGCAAAATTGTAATTATTCGCCTACCTCCTCATGCCTTTTGCACCCAATGTATATAGACTCCCCTTTTTTCTACTGTGTTATTGACTTGTTAATAGTTTACTCCATGTGTAACTCTGTGTTGTCTGTTCACACTGCTATGCTTTATCTTGGCCAGGTCGCAGTTGCAAATGAGAACTTGTTCTCAACTACCTACCTGGTTAAATAAAGGTGAAATGAAAAAAAAAAAATCCTCATCTTCCATTTCCCATCTTCCATTGGCACCTCAGACCAATGTCTGATAGAAGATCGACATTCAGACGACTGACCACAGCAGAGGCTCAACTGACCAACACTATAGTCCAATTTGACTCTCTGTACACCTCAGTCCTGTGCATATTGTCTCCTTTCTATTCTGTCTTTTCTTTCTCTCCCTCTGTCTCTCTCTCCCTCTAACCCCCCCCCCTTCAGTTTCAGACCGGCAGGATGCCATCAACCTGTTTTTGCAGGTGTACCAACCATTAGAGTCTTAGCCTCACCTCTGAGAGCTGCCCACTGACTTCTACCTGCACCAGAGGAACTCCATGGCAGTGTTTCCCAACCCTGATCCTCGAGTACACCCAACAGGACACAGTTTAGTTGGCAAACTAGTCCTTGACAAACACACATCATTCAATTCATTGAGGGCTTGATGATTAGCTGACAATTGAATCAGGTGTGCTTGTCCAGGGATACAAAAAAAATGTGTACTGTTGGGGGTACTCGAGGACCAGGTTTGGGAAACACCCATGACAGGCGCAGGTACACGCACGCACGCATACAGTACACACTCACACACACACAGTTTTGTACAGCTAACCTTGTGGCAACACAGAATTCAGTCCCATTGAAAATCCGATTTTCCCTAAACCCTTACCATAACGGATACGCATCATCATAGCAAACACATAAAGTTAACCTTTTGTAGCAGCTAGAACTGATCACTTGTTTGTCAGTGACAAGTAACATGACCAGATGGACCAATAAAATTCAATTTCACATATCGCGCCAAAACGGCCCAATCACATCGTAGCAGGATTTTCTAACAGTAAAAAAAGGCAGCTACATGCCATGACAAAAATGGTTTCCTAATCAACTTGAAAATAAATGGAGCCTAACGAGGTTGAGCAGGTTCAGGAGACAATACAGACAATACAGACACACAGAGACAGAGCGAGTGGCTGGGTCTTCTGAAGACCACGACAAAGGAAATCCCTGGCCGCATCACAAAGAACACTTAAGCTTCAAGCAGAAAAGAGGAGACAGTGTAATTATGGAATGTAAGCTCTGCTTTTGTTGTGTAGGTTATGTAATGTAGCTAACAAAGTGTTGCTACTAGCCAGTTGCATTAAATCTGTAGCATAATGCTAACTTTAGCTAGCTCATCCTGTTGCTAGCTAGATAGACGCTAACCCTGACCAACGTCTTTACACAGCTGAAGGAACTATAAGCTGTAGTGCGGGCTACTACCGCATTGACATTATGGTGACTAGTAGCTAGCCATCCCCATAAGGTAAGTTGTTGGGGATAGCTAAAAGTTCAATTAAGGAACTTGTGAAAATAAAATAAATAACTCATTTTGAGACCTGGGATTTTTAGGTATGTGCATTATCTTTTTTTTGGCATGCTTATTACCTAATGTAAACTCACTCACTTTTGTACATTGCCTAGGTCCGTACAATTGACCTTATTTTAGCGGCCAAAAAATGTAATACTTCCAGATCAACTGTAATGTCAATACCATTGTAAAGCACAATTTCTCCCCTTTCCAACAGAATTCATGCAGAGATCTTCATGATGCCCATCTCTGCATGATTCAAGAAGGCAATGAACTCTGTCGGGTCTTTAAAAAAATGGCGGGTGGGGAAGCGAAACTAATGCGTGGTAGTGAGAAGGAGAGATGTCATGTGGGAAAACTGCTTTTTTTCACTCGATCTGTCCAACTTATCACCTTATCGCCTCTAAAATGTTAATAAAACATTAAATAAATTCAAATTAATTACTTAAAAATCATATGTGATTTTCTTTATAGTTGTTTTAGATTCCGTCTATCACCGTTGAAGTGTACCTATGATACAAATTACATACCTCTACATGCTTTGTAAGTAGGAAAACCAGCAAAATCATCAGTGTATCAAATACTTGTTCTCCCCACTGTATATGTTGAAGAGGGTGGGGCTTAAGCTGCATCCCTGTCTAACCTGTCGTGGAAATGTCCTCTATTTACCAAATCATGGGAGCAAACCACACACACAAGTCAGAGTTAGTTATCAAAGTTCATCTTTAATTATACGAGCTCTATCACAATCCTGTGACTCTCAGGTAATTCAGTGTCTCTCAGTGAATTCTCTGAGAGCCCCCTCCACATTGCAATAGCATTTTGACTCTCAGCAGTTCAGTATCTCTAATGAAAAGTTGAGAGTCCCAACACAACGGCAAAATGGGATCCTTTATAGCAAAGATACACAGGATAAGACAGCATCGGCATAATTCATTGTTCAGCTTTGTCTCCTCTCTCAAACTCAGAACCATAAACCAATCCTGGAGGCAGCGAAAGCAGAGAGGCGGCATTATGAGGAGCTAGAGCGGCTGGAAGCCTGAGAGGCAGCCCCAAAAATGTATTGGGGGGAGGCACAGGGAGAGTGTGGCAGAGTCAGGAGCCAGACCTGAGCCAACTATCCCTGTTTACCGTAAGGAGCCATGGATGTTATCGGAGCTATCGGCGAAGCTAAGTCAGAGGGTCGAGGAGTTATTGGACAGAATGGAGGAGAGTGAACGGATGGGAGATGAGGAGACACTCGAGGAGGTGTTAATAGAATTGGGTGAGTGTGAAGAAAGAGGGCAGTTGATTTGGCGTAGTATGCAAGGCATTCTCCCTGAGGTGCGTGTCCCCAGCCCGGTACCACCAGTGCCGGCACCCCACACCAGGCTGTCTCTCCATCCCATCAACACAGGTGCTCCCGCCTGTCCGGCGCTACCTGAGTTTCCGCCCCTCAGTCCAGAGGCGCCAGAGCCCCTCAGTCCAGAGGCTCCAGAGCTTCTCTGTCCAGCGCTGCATGAGCCTTCCTCCTCTCCAGTGCAGCCGGAGTCTCCCGCCTGTCTGGCGCTGTTAGAGCTTGCGCCCCTCAGTCCTGAGGCACCAGAGCCCCTCAGTCCTGAGGCGCCAGAGCCCCTCAGTCCAGAGGCGCCAGAGCTCCTCTGCCGGAGTCTCCAGTCTGTCCAGCGCCGCCTGAGCTGTCCGTCTGCCCAGCGCCATCTGAGCTGTCCGTCTGTCCAGCGCCGTCAGAGCCTACCTCCTCTCCAGCGCAGCCGGAGTCTCCCGCCTGTCCGGCGCTGCCAGAGCTCCCACCCCTCATTCCAGAGGAGCCAGAGCCCCTCATTCCAGAGGCGCCAGAGCCTCTCAGTCCAGCACTGCCAGAGCCTTCCTCTCCAGCGTTGCCGGAGCTTCCCGTCTGCCCAGCGCCGCCTGAGCCACCCGTCCGCCCAGCGCCGCCCGTCCGCCCAGCGCCGCCTGAGCCGCCCGTCCGCCCTGAGCCGCCCGTCCGCCCGTCCGCCCTGAGCCGCCAGTCCGCCCAGCGCCGCCAGTCCGCCCAGCGACGCCAGTCAGCCAGTAGCCACCAGCGCCACCAGTCAGCCAGGAGCCGCCAGTCAGCCAGGATCCGCCAGAGCTGCCAGTCAACCAGGATCCGTCGGAACCGCCAGTCAGCCAGGATCCGCCGGAACCGCCAGTCAGCCAGGATCCGTCGGAACCGCCAGTCAGCCAGGATCTGTTGGAACCGCCAGTCAGCCAGGATCTGTCGGAACCGCCAGTCAGCCAGGATCTGCCGGATCCATCAACCTGCCTGAGCTTCCTCTCAGTCCCGAGCTTCCCCTCGGTCCTGAACTTCCTCAGTCATGAGACACCCCTCAGTCCAGGTGGGCCCTTTGTTGGGGTTAGTAGGCCTGGGTCGGCGGCGAGGGTCGCCAATCAAGGGACGTGAAGGAGGTGGACAGAGACTGTTAGAATGGGGTCCACGCCCACCCAGACCCTCCCCTATGGATTTAGGTGGCGGCCGGGAGTCCGCTGCTTTGGGGGGGGGGGGGGGGGTACTGTCACGCCCTGGCCTTAGTATTCTGTGTTTTCGTTATTATTTTGGTTAGGCCAGGGTGTGACATGGGGATTTATGTGGTTTGTTTTGTCTGGGGTTGTTTGTAGGTATGGGATTGTGGTTAGAGTAGTACTCTAGGTAAGTCTATGGTTGCCTAGAGTGATTCTCAATCAGAGGCAGGTGTTTGTTGTCTCTGATTGGGAACCATATTTAGGCAGCCATATTCTTTAGGTCTCTTGTGGGTGATTGTTCCTGTCTTTGTGTTTGTGGCACCAGATAGGACTGTTTCGGTTTTTCACGTTTCTTGTTTTTGTAGATTGTTGTTATTTCATCATTATTAAAGATGTACAAAACTAACCACGCTGCATTTTGGTCCGCCTCTCTTTCACCAGAAGAAAACCATTACAATATGGTCATGCATTTGGCAGGAGTTTAGGAAGTACAGCTCAGTTTCCACCTCATTTTGTGGGCATTGTGCACATGGCCTGTCTTCTCATGAGAGCCAGGTATGCCTACGCTGGCCTTTCACTGAGTCTATACATAGTCAAAGCTTTCCTTAATTTTGGGCCAGTCACAGTGATCAGGCATTCTGCTACGGTTTAGTCTCTATTTAGGGCCAAATAGCTTTCCAGTTTGCTCAGTTCTTTTTGTACAAACTTTCCAATAGGTCACGTAATTATTTTTGTTTTCTCATTATTTGATTGGGTGTAATTGCTGTCTTGGGGCTCTGTGGGGCCTGTTTGTGTTTATGAACCAGCTGGTAGAGGGGACTCTTGTCCAGGCTCATCTCTCTTTAGGTGAGGGCTTTGTTCTGGAAGGCTTGATAATCACTTGTTTTTATGTAGTTGTAGAATTGAATTGCTCTTTTCTGGATCTTTTTTTATTGCTGTAGGCCCTTTTCTGAATTTGGATAATTAGTAGGAATTGTCCTAATTCTGCTCTGCATGCATTGTTTGGGGTTTTACGTTGTACACAGAGGATGCTTTTGCAGAATTCTGCAATTTGATGTTTGTCCCTTTCTGTGAATTCTTGGTTGGTGAGTAGACTAGACAACAATAAAGGTTAATGGGTTCTATAACTATAGCTGTAGGCACTCCTTGGTTGGGGCAGAAGCACCCGACCATCTGCAAACATTCAACATTTGACTTCAGACTAGGGCTGTTATGGTGACTGTATTACCAACACACCGGCAGTCATGGCGGTAGTCAAATTTCATGTGATCACTTAGTCACGGTAATTAGGCTTCAAAAGTCTATTGGTCGCCAATTATCAAGCAAGTCTTCAGAATGATATTCAAGAAGTCAGTCAAAGTGTAAGGTTGTCATTAACAAAGTCTGTGTAGCACAGAATCACGAAGCCGTGGTCCCTCTTATCACCGGAGTCGCCTCTTCACTGTTGACGTTGAGACTGGTGTTTTGCAGGTACTTGTGAGGCGTTTCTTATAGTTTCTTACTTCCCATGAGCCGGGTTGTAACAAAATCACACACTCATTCTTATGTTTAATAATAAATGTATTGTATAGTGTGTATGTGGCAGGCTTACAATGATGGTAAAAACAACATTTGAGAGTGCGCTGACCCTGGTGCTAGAGGGGGTACGCAGCTGGAAGTTGAATGTTTGAAGGCGTACGGGACTATAAAAAGTTTGGGAACCACTGCCGTAGACTCACCAGACCATAGGACAAATTTCCACCAGTCCATTGCTCGTGTTTCTTGGCCCAAGCAAGTATTTTATTTTTATTGCTGTCCTTTAGTAGTGGTTTATTTGTAGCAATTCGACCATGAAGACCTGATTCACGCAGTCTCCTCTGAACAGTTGATGTTGAGATATGTCTGTTACTTGAACTCTGTGAAGCATTTATTTGGGAAGCAGTCTGAAGTGCAGTTAACTTTAACGAACTTATCCTTTTCAGCAGAGGTAACTCTGGGTCTTCCTTTCCTGTGGCGGTTCTCATGAGAGCCAGTTTCATCATAGCGCTTGATGTTTTTTGTGACTGAGCTTGAAGAAACATTCAAAGTTCTTGAAATGTTCCAGGTTGACTGACCTTCATGTCTTAAAGTAATGATGGGATATCGTTTCTCTTTGCTATTTGAGCTCTTCTTGCCATAATATGGACTTGACCTTTTACCAAATAGGGCTATCTTCTGTATACCGCCCTTACCTTGTCACAACACAACTGATTGGCTCAAACGTATTAAGAAGGAAATAAATTCCACAACTTAACTTTTAGCAAGGCACACCTGTTAATTGAAATGCATTCCAAGTGACTACCTCATGAAGCTGGTTGAGAGAATGCTAAGAGTGTGCAAGCTGTCATCAATGCAAAGGGTGGCTACTTTGAAGAACCTCAAATATAAAATATATTTTGATTTGTTTGTTGGTTACTACATAATTCTCCATATGTTATTTCATGATTTTGATGTCTTCACTATCATTCTACAATGTAGAAAATAGTAAAGATAAAGAAAAACCCTGAAAATGAGTAGGTGTGTCCAATCTTTTGACCGGTACTGTATGTTGAAGAGGGTGGGGCTCAAGCTGCATCCCTGTCTCACCATGAGGAAAGAAATCTGTGTTTTTTTGCCAATTTTAACCATACACTTGTTTTTGTAAATGGATTGTAAATGGATTCCATCAACTTATATAGCAGACCCTCATGCAAAATTGAGTCACACGCTTTTTTGAAATCAACAAAGCAAGACTTGGCTTTTGTTTAGTTTGTCAATTTGTATTTATATATTTTTATTTCATCTTTATTAAACTAGGCAAGTCAGTTAAGAACAAATTCTTACTTAGAATGACGGCCTACCAAAAGGCAAAAGGCCTCTGGGATTAAAATGATAAATATATAAATTAATATCACCATAGCAGCATCCACTCGTAGCACGCACTCCAGCAGGTATATCTCACTGGTCACCCCCAAAGCCAATTCCTCCTTTGGTCGTCTTTCCTTCCAGTTCTCTGTTGCCCATGACTGGAATGAATTGCAAAAATCTCTGAAACTGGAGACTCAAATCTCCCTCACTAGCTTTAAGCATCAGCTGTCAGAGCAGCTTTCAGATCACTGCACCTGTACATAGCCCATCTGTAAACAGCCCATCTACCTACCTCATCCCCATACTGGTATTTATAACTTACCTAATTTGCACTCACTGTATATATACTTTTTGTTTTATTTTGTTCTACTGTATTATTGACTGTATGTTTTGTTTATTCCATGTGTAACTCAGTGTTGTTGTATGTGTCAAATTGCTACGCTTTATCTTGGCCAGGTCGCAGTCGCAAATGAGAACTTGTTCTCAACTAGCCTACCTGGTGAAATAAATAAAAATAAATAAATAGAGGACAAAACACACATCACACCAAGAGAGACACCACAACACTACATAAAGAGAGACCTAATACAACAACATAGCAGGGCAGCAACACGTGACAACACAGCATGGTAGCAACACAACATGGTTGCAGCACAAAACATGGAACAAACATTATTGGGCACAGATAACAGCACAGAGGGCAAGAAGGTAGAGACAAAAATACATCACACAAAGCAGCCACAACTGTCAGTAAGTGTGTCCATGATTGAGTCTTTGAATGAAGAGTTTGAGATATAACTGTCCAGTTTGTATTGGTATTTGTATTTTTAGGATCCTCATTAGCTGCTGCCAAAGCGCAAGCTCTTCTTCCTGGGGACCAGCAAAATTAAGGCAGTTCATACCATTTTAAAACATCTTAGGGATAGGCGCTAGCGGACACCAGCCGACAACATCTGGTGAAATTGGAGGGCGCACATTTCAAAGATTCATGAACATACAAGTGTCTTATATCATTTTAAAGCTTAAATTCTTGTTAATCTAACTGTGTTGTCCGATTTCAAATAGACTTCACGGCGAAACATACCATGCGATTGTCTGAGGACGGCGCCCCTAATCAACATATTTTTCAATCAGCACATGCTTCACAAAATAGCAATTTAAATAAATCACTTACTTTTGAAGATCTTCCTCTGTTTGCAATCCCAAGGGTCCCAGCTACCGTATGAATGGTCGTTTTCTTAAATAAAATCCTTCTTTATATCCCAAAAAGACAGTTTAGTTGGCGATTTCAGTAATGCACTCGTTCAACATGCAGACAAAGGAGTCCAAAAAGCTACCACTAAACTTTGTCCAAACATGTTATGCTGGTGAATGAGGACCCAAAAGCGACTTAACAGAAACAGAGTCTTTATTTCAGTCTTTAACAAAAACGATAATCCTGGATATATCTCAGGTAAAGTCAAAACAGGAAAACTGAAATCCTCTAGTCAGTAGAGGGGAACTACTGGAGATGCGACCACAGACTGCAGGTCGCTTCGGGAAGGCCCAGGCCGTAGCTGATCTAGACACCTGCTCACACGCAGCATCTGAAGAAGGCAAAAACACGACAGGGCGGAAATAAGGACACAGAACAGCAAACATCAAACAAGGATCCGACAAGGACAGAAGCGGAAACAGAGGGAGAAATAGGGACTCTAATCAGAGGGCAAAATAGGGGACAGGTGTGAAAGAGTAAATGAGGTAGTTAAGAGAATGAGGAACAGCTGGGAGCAGGAACGGAACGATAGAGAGAGAGAGAGAGAGAGGGAGAGAGGGAGAGAGGGAGGGGGAGAGAGAGGGATAGAAAGAGGGAAAGAACCTAATAAGACCAGCAGGGGGAAACAAATAGAAAGGGAAGCACAGGGACAAGACATGACAATCAATGACAAAACATGACAGTACCCCCCCCACTCACCGAGCGCCTCCTGGCGCACTCGAGGAGGAACCCTGGCGGCAACGGAGGAAATCATCAATCAATGAACGGTCCAGCACGTCCCGAGATGGAACCCAACTCCTCTCCTCAGGACCGTAACCCTCCCAATCCACTAAGTACTGGTGGCCACGTCCCCGAGAACGCATGTCCATGATCTTCCGTACCCTGTAAATAGGTGCGCCCTCGACAAGGACGGGGGGGGGGGGGAGACGAACGGGGGCGCGAAGAAAAGGCTTGACACAGGAGACATGGAAGACTGGGTGGACGCGACGAAGATGTCGCGGAAGAAGCAGTCGCACTGCGACAGGATTGACGACCTGAGAAACACGGAACGGACCAATGAACCGCGGAGTCAACTTGCGAGAAGCTGTCGTAAGGGGAAGGTTACGAGTGGAAAGCCACACTCTCTGACCGCGACAATACCTAGGACTCTTAATCCTACGTTTATTGGCGGCTCTCACAGTCTGCGCCCTGTAACGGCAAAGTGCAATCCTGACCCTCCTCCAGGTGCGCTCACAACGTTGGACAAAAGCCTGAGCGGAGGGAACGCTGGACTCGGCGAGCTGGGACGAGAACAGAGGAGGCTGGTACCCAAGACTACTCTGAAAAGGAGATAGCCCGGTAGCAGACGAAGGAAGCGAGTTGTGAGCGTATTCTGCCCAGGGGAGCTGTTCTGCCCAAGACGCAGGGTTTCTAAAAGAAAGGCTGCGTAATATGCGACCAATCGTCTGATTGGCCCGTTCTGCTTGACCGTTAGACTGGGGATGAAAACCGGAAGAGAGACTGACGGAAGCACCAATCAAACGACAGAACTCCCTCCAAAACTGTGACGTGAATTGCGGACCTCTGTCCGAAACGTCGTCTAACGGAAGGCCATGAATTCTGAACACATTCTCAATGATGATTTGTGCCGTCTCCTTAGCGGAAGGAAGCTTAGCGAGGGGAATAAAATGAGCTGCCTTAGAGAACCTATCGACAACCGTAAGAATCACAGTCTTCCCCGCAGACGAAGGCAGACCGGTAATAAAGTCTAAGGCGATGTGAGACCATGGTCGAGAAGGAATGGGAAGCGGTCTAAGACGACCGGCAGGAAGGGAGTTACCTGACTTAGTCTGCGCGCAGTCCGAACAAGCAGCCACGAAACGGCGCGTGTCACGCTCCTGAGTAGGCCACCAAAACCGCTGGCGAATAGAAGCAAGCGTACCCCGAACGCCGGGGTGGCCAGCTAACTTGGCAGAGTGAGCCCACTGAAGAACAGCCAGACGAGTAGAGACAGGAACGAAAAGAAGGTTACTAGGACAAGCGCGCGCGACGCAGTGTGAGTGAGTGCTTGCTTTACCTGTCTCTCAATTCCCCAGACAGTCAACCCGACAACACGCCCTTCAGGGAGAATCCCCTCGGGTCGGTAGAAGCTACAGAATAACTAAAGAGAGGGAGAAGGCATCAGGCTTGGTGTTCTTATTTCCCGGGCGATAAGAAATAACGAACTCGAAACGAGCGAAAAACAACGCCCAACGAGCTTGACGTGCATTGAGTCGTTTGGCAGAACGGATGTACTCAAGGTTCTTATGGTCAGTCCAAACGACAAAAGGGACGGTCGCCCCTCCAACCACTGTCGCCATTCGCCTAGGGCTAAGCGGATGGCGAGCAGTTCGCGGTTACCCACATCATAGTTGCGTTCCGATGGCGACAGGCGATGAGAAAAATAAGCGCAAGGATGGACCTTATCGTCAGAATGGAAGCGCTGGGACAGAATGGCTCCCACGCCCACCTCTGAAGCGTCAACCTCGACAATGAATTGTTTAGTGACGTCAGGAGTAACAAGGATAGGAGCGGATGTAAAACGCTTCTTGAGGAGATCAAAAGCTCCCTGGGCGGAACCGGACCACTTAAAGCACGTCTTGACAGAAGTAAGAGCTGTGAGAGGGGCAGCCACTTGACCGAAATTACGAATGAAACGCCGATAGAAATTTGCGAAACCGAGAAAGCGCTGCAACTCGACACGTGACTTAGGAACGGGCCAATCGCTGACAGTCTGGACCTTAGCGGGATCCATCTGAATGCCTTCAGCGGAAATAACAGAACCGAGAAATGTGACAGAGGAGACATGAAAGGCGCACTTCTCAGCCTTCACATAGAGACAATTCTCTAAAAGGCGCTGGAGTACACGTCGAACGTGCTGAACATGAATCTCGAGTGACGGTGAAAAAATCAGGATATCGTCAAGGTAAACGAAAACAAAGATGTTCAGCATGTCTCTCAGTACATCATTAACTAATGCCTGAAAGACAGCTGGAGCATTAGCGAGACCGAACGGCAGAACCCGGTATTCAAAATGCCCTAACGGAGTGTTAAACGCCGTTTTCCACCCGTCCCCCTCTCTGATGCGCACGAGATGGTAAGCGTTACGAAGGTCCAACTTAGTAAAGAACCTGGCTCCCTGCAGAATCTCGAAGGCTGACGACATAAGGGGAAGCGGATAACGATTCTTAACCGTTATGTCATTCAGCCCTCGATAATCCACGCAGGGGCGCAGGGTACCGTCCTTCTTCTTAACAAAAAAAACCCCCGCTCCGGCGGGAGAGGAAGAAGGCACCACGGTACCGGTGTCGAGAGAAACAGACAGATAATCCTCGAGAGCCTTACGTTCGGGAGCCGACAGAGAGTATAGTCTACCCCGAGGGGGAGTGGTCCCCGGAAGGAGATCAATACAACAATCATACGACCGGTGAGGAGGAAGGGAGTTGGCTCTGGACCGACTGAAGACCGTGCGCAGATCATGATATTCCTCCGGCACTCCTGTCAAATCACCAGGTTCCTCCTGAGAAGAGGGGACAGAAGAAACAGGAGGGATAGCAGACATTAAACACTTCACATGACAAGAAACGTTCCAGGATAGGATAGAATTACTAGACCAATTAATAGAAGGATTATGACATACTAGCCAGGGATGACCCAAAACAACAGGTGTAAAAGGTGAACGAAAAATCAAAAAGGAAATGGTCTCACTGTGGTTACCAGATACTGTGAGGGTTAAAGGTAGTGTCTCACATCTGATACTGGGGAGAAGACTACCATCTAAGGCGAACATGGGCGTGGGCTCCCTAACTGTCTGAGAGGAATGTCATGTTTCCGAGCCCATGCTTCGTCCATAAAACAACCCTCAGCCCCAGAGTCTATCAAGGCACTGCAGGAAGCTGCCGAACCGGTCCAGCGTAGATGGACCGACAAGGTAGTACAGGATCTTGATGGAGAGACCTGAGTAGTAGCGCTCACCAGTAGCCCTCCGCTTACTGATGAGCTCTGGCTTTACTGGACATGAAATGACAAAATGTCCAGCAGAACCGCAATAGAGGCAAAGGCGGTTGGTGATTCTCCGTTCCCTCTCCTTAGTCGAGATGCGAATACCTCCCAGCTGCATGGGCTCAGTCTCTGAGTCGGTGGGAGGAGATGGTTGAGATGCAGAGAGGGGGAACACCGTTAACGCGAGCTCTCTTCCACGAGCTCGGTGACGAAGATCTACCCGTCGTTCTATGCGGATGGCGAGTGCAATCAAAGAATCCACGCTGGAAGGAACCTCCCGGGAGAGAATCTCATCTTTAACCTCAGCGTGGAGTCCCTCCAGAAAACGAGCGAGCAACGCCGGCTCGTTCCAGTCACTGGAGGCAGCAAGAGTGCGAAACTCTATAGAGTAATCCGTTATGGATCGATCACCTTGACATAGGGAAGCCAGGGCCCTGGAAGCCTCCTTCCCAAAAACTGAACGATCAAAAACCCGTATCATCTCCTCTTTAAAGTTCTGATACTTGTTAGTACACTCAGCCCTTGCCTCCCAGATGGCTGTGCCCCACTCCCGAGCCGGACCAGTAAGGAGTTATATGACGTAGGCGATCCTAGCTCTCTCTCTTGAGTATGTGTTGGGCTGGAGAGAGAACACAATATCACACTGGGTGAGAAAGGAGCGGCACTCAGTGGGCTGCCCAGAGTAACATGGTGGGTTATTAACCCTAGGTTCCGGAGACTCGGAAGACCAGGAAGCAGCTGGTGGCACGAGACGAAGACTCCGAAACTGTCCTGAGAGGTCGGCGACCTGAGCGGCCAGGGTCTCAACGGCATGACGAGCAGCAGACAATTCCTGCTCGTGTCTGCCGAGCATCGCTCCCTGGATCTCGACGGCTGAGTTGCGAGAATCCGTAGTCGCTGGGTCCATTCTTGGTCGGATCCTTCTGTTATGCTGGTGAATGAGGACCCAAAAGCGACTTAACAGAAACAGAGTCTTTATTCCAGTCTTTAACAAAAACGATAATCCTGGATATATCTCAGGTAAAGTCAAAACAGGAAAACTGAAATCCTCTAGTCAGTAGAGGGGAACTACTGGAGATGCGACCACAGACTGCAGGTCGCTTCGGGAAGGCCCAGGCCGTAGCTGATCTAGACACCTGCTCACACGCAGCATCTGAAGAAGGCAAAAACACGACAGGGCGGAAACAAGGACACAGAACAGCAAACATCAAACAAGGATCCGACAAGGACAGAAGCGGAAACAGAGGGAGAAATAGGGACTCTAATCAGAGGGCAAAATAGGGGACAGGTGTGAAAGAGTAAATGAGGTAGTTAAGAGAATGAGGAACAGCTGGGAGCAGGAACGGAACGATAGAGAGAGAGAGAGAGAGAGAGGGAGAGAGGGGAGGGGGAGAGAGAGGGATAGAAAGAGGGAAAGAACCTAATAAGACCAGCAGGGGGAAACGAATAGAAAGGGAAGCACAGGGACAAGACATGACAATCAATGACAAAACATGACAAAACAAGTCAAATGACATTTCTATTTAATCCTCAGTACTCTAAAATGTAAATAAACTATCATATTTCATGCGGAAAGTAGTATGTTCAATAGGAAAGCAAAATTAGTAAGCACGCACCCTCTCCCTCGTGCGCCGAAAGACTATTGTTCCATGGCTTCTCACCAAAACTCCAAATACTTGTTTGTTTTTCAAAAACAAGCATGAAACCTTGAATAAAGACTGTTGACATCTAGTGAAAGCCATAGGAATTTCAATCTGGGAGACGGATTTACATAGAAGTGTCCGGTTGGATTGTCTTCGGATTTTCACCTTCCATATCAATTCTGTTATTGTCACGTTCTTTCAAAATCGAACCCAGAAGCAGACCAGGACAAGGAGAGTAGGAAGAAGGTGAGTATTTATTTACAAGTGAATGTGAATGGGTAGATATATACAGGTGGCGTAGCGGGCAGCGGTGGTGAGTCGATGGGAGTAAATAGGTGGATCCAATGGGATAGCGGAATCCTCCGACGACCAGGCGGGAATGGGGTAAATGATCCGGGTGAGTAACTGAAGACAGAACAAACGGAGGTAAGTTTAAGGCAAGCAATACGTAAAAAACAACAAAACTAATTCTATCCAACTTGAGGCTGATACTATGGCACAACATACTGTTCATGGCTAACGATCCGGAAGGGAATGGATGTCAGGTCCGGGCTTATGAAGAGGAGAGATGATGATCAGGACCAGGTGAGCAGATAGCTGATGGGATACAGGTTCGGGTAATCAGAACTCCCAACTGGCTACATTGCCCGGCAACCAGACAGGGTGCGTTCCAGGACGCCGGAAAAAAACACTCCAGGACAGAACACAGGCAAAAAACAGACTCAGGAAATGGGATTCGTGACAGTTATAGTCTTAGACATTATTTTAACGGTTTGAGAGACCTCAAAGTGTTTTCTATCCAATGCTACCAATTATATGCATATCCTAGCTTCTGGGACTGAGTAACAGGCAGTTTACTTTTTTTTAAACTTTTTTTTTTCAGTCAGGCAGAAAATCAGGAACCTTGAACCTATTACTAACAAGTTTTAAAAACATTACAATACATTGACAGATTTCACAACACACTGTGTGCCCTCAGGCCCCTATTCCACCACTACCACGTATCTACAGTACTAAATCCATATGTGTGTCTGTGCCAATGTTTGTGTTGCTTCACAGTCTCTGCTGTTCCATAAGGTGTTTTTAAAATCTGGTTTAAAATCGAATTGGACTGCTTGCGTCAGTTACTTGATGTGGAATAGAGTTCCATGTAGTCATGGCTCTATGTAATACTGTGTGCCTCCAATAGTCTGTTCTGGACTTGGGGACTGTGAAGAGACCTCTTGTGGCATGTCTTGTGGGGTATGCATGGGTGTCTGAGGTGAGTGCCAGTAGTTTAGACAGACAGCTTGGTGCATTCAACATGTCAATACCTCTCATGAATAAAAGTAGTGATGAAGTCAATCTGTCCTCCACTTTCAGCCAGTTTGAGTGTTTGTTGCAGCTCATTCCAGTTGCTCACTGCAGCGACCTGAAAAGAGAACCGACCCAGGGACGTAATGTGCATTGGGGACCTTTAACCTCTCTGAACCACCGGATTCGGGATAATTGTCATCAGCAACGCTGAATAGCATAGTGCCACAGTCAAATAATATTACTAGAAAATATCATGAAATCACAAGTGCAATATTGCGAAACACAACTTAGCCTTTTGTTAACCAACCTGTCGTCTCAGATTGAGAAATTATGCTTTACAGCGAAAGCAATACAAGCATTTGTGTAAGTTTATCAATCGTTCGACACAACAATAAGTACACTTAGCATCAGGTATCTTGGTCATCAGAAATCAGAAAAGCAATCAAATTAATCGTTTACCTTTGATGATCTTCGGATGTTTTCACTCACGAGACTCCCAGTTAGACAACAAATGTTCCTTTTGTTCCATAAAGATATTTTTTTATATCCAAATACGTCCTTTAGTTTGGTGCGTTATGCCCAGGAATCCACCGGAAAGGGCAGTCACGACAACGCAGACAAAAATTCCAAATTATATCCATAATGTCCACAGAAACATGTCAGATGTTTTTTATAATCAATCCTCAGGGTGTTTTAAAAATCTATTCGATAATATATCAACCGGGACAGTTGGCTTTTCACTAGGACCGGGAGTAACAATGGCCGCCTTTCTCTTTTGTGCACAATTCACTCTGAGAGCCCCCGCCTTCCCACTTACGCAATGTAGTCATTCACGCTCATTCTTCAAAATAAAAGCCTGAAACTATGTCTGAAGATTGTTGACACCTTGAGGAAGCGATAGGAAAAGGAATCTGGTTGATATCCCTTTAAATGGAGCAATGGGAGGCTATGGAACATGGAGTTTTCAACATAGAAGCCACTTCTTGGTTTGATTTTTCTCAGGGTCTCGCCTGCAATATCAGTTCTGTTATACTCACAGACAATATTTTGACAGTTTTGGAAACTTTAGAGTGTTTCCTATCCAATACTAATAATATGCATATATGCATATATTAGCTTTAGAGTGTTTTCTATCCTAATCTGTCAATTATATGCATATTCTAGCATCTGGTCCTGAGAAATAGGCCTTTGGGAACGTTATTTTTCCAAACATAAAAATAGTACCCTAGCTTCAAGAGGCAGAGGTTATGGCAAGGCGATCCCCGTGGGGAACTCCACCCCCCCCATTCAGCTGAAAAGGTGGCGCAGGGAATTCAAAAATACTCTTTAGAAATATTTAACGTTCACACATTAACAAGTCCAATACAGCAAATGAAAGATAAACATCTTGTTCATCTACGCATCATGTCCGATTATTTTTTAGATGTTTTACAGCAAAAACACAACATATATTTATGTTAGACCACCAACAAATAAAAAAAAACACAGCCATTTTTCCCAGCCAAAGATAGAGTTACAAAAGCAGGATTAAAGATAAAATGAATCACTAACCTTTTGAAAATCTTCATCAGATCACACTCATATGACATGTTACACAAAACATTTATGTTTTGTTCGATAATATGCATATTTATATCCACAAATCTCGGTTGACATTGACGCCATGTTCAGAAATGCCTCCAAAATATCTGGAGGAATTATAGAAAGCTACGCCAGATAACAGAAAAACTCATCATAAACATTGACTAAAGATACATGTGCTACATATTATTAAAGATACACTGGTTCTTAATGCTACCGCTGTGTTAGATTTGTTTTTAAACGTTACGGAAAAAGCCTACCATGCAATAATCTGAGACAGCGCTCAGACGTAAAAGTATTTCTCCGCCATGTTGGAGTCAACAGAAAAACGAAATTACATCATAAATATTCCCTTACCTTTGATGATCTTTCATCAGAATGCAGTGGAAGGAGTCCTAGTTCCACAATAAATCATTGTTTTGTTCCATAATTTCCAATACTAGTGTCCAATTAGCTGTATTTGCTAGCACTTTCAGCTCACGTGCCCAAAAGCTGATTCTGGTCCAGGATAACTCGCACAAAAACTTCAAAAAGATATATTCCAGGTCGAATAAACAAACTGTTCAAACTAAGTAGATAATCAATATTCAGGATGTTATTTTCATATATATCCAATAACGTTCCAACCGGATCATACGTTTTCATCTATGTGAAATGGTGTTTTTTACATTGAATAAAAGGTATAGACTCAGAGCTAGAAAATGGTATATCATACACGGCATTTTTAATGAACAATGGGAAAGTTATTCTGCTTTGAAGGTTGCAACTTGTACACTCACTTTTGAGAAAATTGCCTTTGAATGTTTTGGTATCTAGTGAAGAGCTCTTCTTTGTCTACACCCATTCAGCATTGTTCACACCCCCTTAAGCTTTAGATCCACATATCTCTTTTTGCTCTCGGAGTGCATACTTGAAAACAGCCTAACCAGCTCTGCTGGAAACAATTTCATTACGCTTTTTAGAAGACATTTACCGAAACTGGCCATATTCAATGGGTGCTGTACACACGTAACGTAACGTTAGCTAACGAGCCAGTTAGCTAGTTACACAAAAACGAACAAAGTGCCAACAAAATCTAAAATTAGGCTCTAACTAGAAAAGCAACCAGCTCTGGGAAACAAATAATAACCTCTGCTAGGGAGCCAGCCAACTAACGTTAGCTAGCTAGCTAACAGTACACTTTAGCTTAAGACATATAGCTAGCTAGCTAAACAATAAATGTTGTTTACCGAGCTTGGTTCAAGATCACCCACGTCATGTAACGTTAGCTAATGAGCCAGCCAGTTAACGTTAGCTAGTTAAACAACAATGAACAACGTTCCAACAATGCCACGGTGCTAGGAGCTAACGAACCAGGTCCAATGTTAGCTAGATAACATAAAGCTTTAACTAGAAAAGTAAACGGCTCTGGGAAACAAATAATAATGTCAGCTAGGGAGCCAGCCAGCTAACTTTAGCTAGCTAGCTAACAGTACACTTTAGCTTGAAATGAAAACACTCTGTCAAAATTAGAAACATGTCATATCTGAAAATGTAGCTAGCTAACGCTAGACTATCTTACCTGTATACATCATTATGCATGATGGACGCGTCTACCGGTCATGAATGCCACACAACGGTTGGCCTTAGTTTTAAGACATAATCCGGAGACAAGTGTTTTCTCCATCTCTTTAGTTATCATACCCTAATTCCACTGATTTCAAAACTTGATCCTCCAGAAAGTGGAGAGCAACACTCACGCAGCTCCACTGCACAATATATTTTTTTTAAGCCGTGTTTAACAGGATTACCAACGCAGACTGACGAGCTCAAATAGACAGAAGCCTTGAATATGGCAGACTAATCCGAACTCCTCTCTCGGCATGTCCAGCACACTCATTATCTCAGCCAATCATGGCTAGTGGGAAGGTTGCTAGCCTTTTCTGTGACTTAACCAACAAGGCTCGTAATTTAACAATTGTATTTGTATTTACAGATGGCATACAAGTTTGTTATTAAGTCACATTAAAGTTCACATGTCCGAGAAGGCATTTCTATATTTTTTACGTTCAAACGGCTCTCCTGTGAAGTTTTGATGAGTGACATGCGCCTAGTTTCCTGAATTGGGTCACATTTGCTCAGGACTTTGTTGTCACTGCGGAAATGAAGGATTCTGCTGTTAATGATAATGCAGAGTATTTTCTGTTGCTGTTGACGCATATCCCACGGTAGTTATCCTCTTAGTCCGCCCCATCCCGGATCCGGGATCGTGACTACAGCCTCAAGCTCATTACCATAACGCAACATTAGCGATTTCTGAAAATTGCAAATTAAATGAAATAAATATGCCTATCCTCAAGCTTATCCTTTTCTTAACAATCCTGTCGTCTCAGATTTTCAAAATATGCTTTAGAACCAGAGAAAATCAATAATGTGTGTAAGAGTGGTGATAGCTAGCTTAGCATTTAGCGTTAGCATTTAGCACGCAACATTCACAAAAACCAGCAAAGGGATCAAATAAAATAATTTACCTTTGAAGAACTTCAGATGTTTCAATGAGGAGACTCTCAGTTACATAGCAGATGTCCAGTTTTTCCTGAAAGATGCTTGTGTAGGACACAACGTTCCGTTTTGTTACTATGCATTTGGCTACCGAAACTAACCGAAAATTCAGTCACCTAAACGTCAAACTTTTTCCGAATTAACTCCATAATATCGACTGAAACATGGAAAACGTTGTTTGAATCAATCCTCAAGGTGTTTTGTCATATATCTCTTCATTGAAATCCCTTCCCTGGAAGCGTGCATTCTTCTCTGATTCGGATGGAAAAATACTGGTACCTGACTTTTGCGCACCAATTTCCACGCAGACACCGTGCGGGACACTTGGTAATTGTAGGCTCTTATGGTCAATCTTCCAATGATATGCCTACAAATACGTCACAATGCTGCAGACACCTGGGGGAAACGATAGGAAGTGTCCGTTCATTCCTGTCGCATTCACAGCCATATAAGGAGATCATGGAAAACGTGCCTCCAGAAATCCTGTTGATTTCCTGGTCACTCAAACATCTTGGTTTTGCCTGTAGATTTTGTTCTATGGCCCTCACAGTGAAAATCTTTACAGTTCTGGAAACGTCAGAGTGTCTTCTTTCCAAAACTATCAATTCCAAGCATAGTCGAGCATCTTTTCGTGACAAAATATTGCGCTTAAAACGGGCATGTCTTTTTATCCAAAAATGAAATACTGCCCCTAGAGTCTTAACAGGTTATTGGGGTCCAATTTGTCTCTACTTTTGTGGATTGGGATAATCAGTCCTTGGATCCAAATACTGGGGATGATGCCAGAGCTGAGGATGATATTAAAAAGTTTTAGCGTAGCTACTTGGAATTTGTAGTTTGTATATTTTGTCATTTCATTTAGGATACCATCAAAAACAAAGGACTTTTTGGATTGAAGGGTTTGTATTTTGTCAGGTACTGTAGTTCATTCAATTTAATTTGAGAATCCAGAGGGTTCTGGTAGTCTTTAAATCAAATCAAATCAAATGTTATTTGTTACACGTGCCAATACAACAGGTGCTTGGAGTTAATAGAGTTAATCAAATATTTACTAAATAGCTAAAGTAAAAGAATCACAAGGTAACACAATAAATGTGGTACCGGTACCAAGTCAATGTGTGGGGTTACAGGTTAATCGAGGTCATTTGCAAAGTTAATATGCATAGATTATAAACAGCGAGCGTTACACCGAGGCCTGTACTCTGGAGCAGGATCGATTTGGAGGTCGTTCCTTCATGGTCTGAGGCGATGTGTCACAGCATCATCAGATTGAGCTTGTTGTCATTGCAGGCAATCTCAATGCTGTGCGTTACAGGGAAGACATCCTCCTCCCACATGTGGTACCATTCCTGCAGGCTCATCCTGACATGACCCTCCAGGGTGACAATACCACCAGCCATTGTGCTCGTTCTGTGTGTGATTTCCTGCATGTCAGTGTTCTGCCATGGCCAGCAAAGAGCCCAGATCTGAATCCCATTGAGCACGTCTGGGACCTGTTGGATCGGAGGGTGAGGGCTAGGGCCATTCCCCCCAGAAATGTCTGTGAACTTGCAGGTGCCTTGGTGGAATAGTGGGGTAACATCTCACAGCAAGAACTGGCAAATCTGGTGCAGTCCATGAGGAGGAGATGCACTGCTGTACTTAATGCAGCTGGTGGCCACACCAGATACTGACTGTTACTTTTGATTTTGACCCCCCCCTTTGTTTATGGACACATTATTTCATTTCTGCTAGTCACATGTCTGTGGAACTTGTTCAGTTTATGTCTTAGTTGGTGAATCTTGTTATGTTCATACAAATATTTACACAAGTTTGCTGAAAATAAACACAGTTGACAGTGAGAGGACGTTTCTTTTTTGCTGAGTTTATTTTAATTGACCATATTAGATTATAATTTTAATTGCACACACATTGATGTCAGACATGCGCCTAATCCATTGCTCGGTTGCTGATGACTGAGATGAATGAAGAAGCAGATTTCAGGAGCAGGACAAGACACCCTCCTTTTGACTGATAACTGATAGATGGGCATGTAAGTGATAGGCCTATCTGTCTTATATGATTACGATGGTGATAATGCTTCTTGACAGTGTCATAAAGTGTATTTTCTTAGTCCAAGTAAAGTGACGGGAAATGTGTATTTTCTACAAGCTATTTAAAATATGTAAAGAATTCATAACAACACCAACAAAGGATTTAAGAAACAAACTTTTAAACGAAAGGAAACTTCTCGGCAGGGATTTTTGGGAGGGGAATAAATGTGGGTTTTGACACTGATGTAGGTGTCATAACCAGCCATAAAATAATGCAATATATGTCACAACAGTTGTAAATATATGGGTCATGACAATGTTATGACCATATTATGACGGGTAATAACAAGTTATGTCAGCTGTTATGACATATTATGACATGGTTATGACTGTGTCATAACGTGTTATGCCACTGAGTGTCAAGTAAAGTGTTACCAAGAATGTGGTGCATTTTTCACAATTTTCCAATTTTCCACAATCAAGCTTGCTTTACGTTGTAATGAATGTGTAATAAAAGTGTGATACTTAATCGTTCTTGATCGTTCCTCCAGTTATTTGAGTTTTTCCTCTAACGTATTCTGTGCCTCTATAGTACAGTGTTATTGCCATCCATCTGTTTTGCTAGTTCCCCCTTTTCCTTTGTTAGGACCTCTATCTCTTTTGACTTAAAATGTTTTCATTTTAAAGATTAGTATTTATTTGCATGACCTCTGAAGGCACATTTGAAAGTCTCCCATGCAACGAGGGGCTCTGCTGTACCTATGTTATGCAGGAAAAAGTCTGTTATATATTTTTTTGTCTTGGTTAAGAACAGATTATTATCCAATATAAAATTAAATTAAAAAAATAACTACAGGTTTGGGTCAAATCCAATTCAACACAACACATCCTGAAACCCACTCTATTTTCAAGAATTGTGGTGGCGGCATCATGTTTTTGCATATGCTTGTCACCAGCAGGGACTGGGGAGTTTGTCAGGGTCAAAAGAAATATCAAAGGAACAAAGCCCAGGTTAGAGGAAAACCTGCCTCAGTCTTCTGAAAACCCTGCCTCAGTCTTCAGAAAACCCTGCCTCAGTCTTCTGAAAACCCTGGGATAGAGTTTTATTTCACAGCAGGACAATAACAAAAAATGTAATGCCAAAGACACACCAGAATAGCTTGCCAAGAGGTGTTGAGTGTTCCTAAGTGGTCCTGGTCCAGTCTCAGTCCTGACTCAAATGTGCTTAAGGTTTGAATATTGCTCTCCGTCAATGATTCTGAACCAAATTTACTGAGCTTGAGCAATTTGGACAAAGAAATGATGTATGTTGCCCTAAGAGTTGCGCAATGTTGGTAAAATCTTGTTCAGAATTATTCACAGCTCTTAGGGCTGCCAAAGGTGCTTACACCGAGTTTTAACTCTGGGGTGTGAAGACATACACAATCAAGGTTTTTAAAATTATTATTCATTTAAAAAATGTTAAAGAAATTGTCATTCACTTTGAAAATGTGGGGTAGAATGTGTAGATCGGAATGGAAAATAACGAAAATAATCCCTTTTAAGATGAAGGCACCGAAATGTGAAGACTTTGCAAGGGGGTATGTAGACTTTCACTATGTAATCCTTACATTATCATCTTGCTGCTGTAGCTTCACTCACCTCAGTCGATAAACATTCTACAAACACGTCAAAATTAGCTGATACATTATGCACTACTACATCACCAAGATGGATTAAAAACTCTAGTTTCATGTCAAGTCAAACAGCAGTTACCTAGCCATCTACAACCATCTTCCACCTCTGCAGTATTTTGAGAAAAATGTTTTGGTAGCCTAATTTAAGTTTTGGTAGCCTAAGACTTTGGTAGCCTAATTTAAATTGTTGGTGTTGAGCTAGGGTATAGAGACTTCCATACTCTGCCATACCCAATTGACACCCCTGAGTTGGAAGACAGGAAGATGCTGAGCAAAAAAGAAAACAACCCAGGTGCGGCAAAATAACACTTACAGAGAAACATGTGGCAGGAACACGAGGCGCACACTTATTTTCTCATTTTATTCATATACTCATCTCGTATAAAATGTACAATCAAATAGACAACTTAACAAAATCTAAAATTACCCACAGTACTGACAAATACAAAGTAGCAAATAACACCAACATATATAGGCCTATGCAATACTGCTTTGGCATTTCAAATACATTCAATAAAGTGCTAGTTTTTTAATTCTTTGATCATATAAATACATAATGTCATTATTTATTTTCTTTACAAAAGCTGTTGTTCACAGCATTTCAGACGTACTGTGTCCTTGTCTTCAGTCGCAATAAAGTGCAGATGCTTGTTAGACATACATTTCGTTTAAAGGATTTAATGGTCAACTGAAAGCGAATCATCGGTTGTCAACATGCACACGTACACACACATTTACGTTCACTCAGCACCCCTCTAAACTTCACTGGGTGACCTGGAGTGGATGGCTAAGTTGCTCTGAAAGCAGCCGCAGAAGAGGACGTAGAGCGAGCGCTGGATCTCGGCATTACGGTAGGCGTAGATGATTGGGTTGATCATGGAGTTGTAGGTGGCCGGAAGCAGCGTGGCATATGTGTATACCGACGGGTATTCGTGCTCTCCCACCAGGCAGTAGATGGCGAAGGGTAGCCAGCTCGAGCCGAAGGTGCCTAGAATGATGGCGAGCGTGGCCACACCCTTCTTGGTGGCCACGTAGTGCGATGTGGTGAAGAAGTGCTGTTGAAGAGCGATCTGGTGCGCGTGGCGGCACACGATCTTGCAGATCTTGAAGTAGAGGGTCAGCATGAGTATGAAGATTATGAAGAAAGAGACCGCCAACAATGTCACATTGCTGCGAGTGAGTGGGCGCACGATGCTACACAAGCTTGGGTCGTCCAGGCAGTTCCAGCCTAGCACAGGCAGCAGGCCCAGGCACAGAGACACGCCCCATGTGCTCACTAGCATCAGGTGCACGTAGTGGAGCGTCTTCTCTGAGAAGTAAGTCAGTGCGTTGTATAAAGAGAAGTACCGGTCCACTGTTATAGCCAGCAGGCTGCTTATGGACGCCGTGAAGGAGGCCACTAGGAACCCAACAGTAATAAGACTAATAGTCTCTGAGGAGAGGACGTACTGGAACACAAAGTTGAGGATTAATCCCATGCCTGCCAGTAAATCCGCTGTGGCTAGGCTTCCTACGAGCACGAACATGGGTGTGCGCAGGGTTGGCGTATAGAAGATGATAGCCACCACGATGGCGTTCTCGCAGGCGATGACAGTGCCCGACATGCAAAGCATGATATCCCACGGGTTGATGGGGAAGTCCAGAGGGGTGGTGGAGAGCCCCAGGCTGACATTGCGCTCTGGAAAGTTGGTCTCCATCCACGGGAGAGCCCCTCCAGCCACCACAACTGTCATTGCGGTGTCTTTACACAGGAAAGTCTTGTTCATGTCTGCGCACATGTCTGCTTTCCCCTCCTGAAGAGAGAATGAGATAGAGAGAGATTGTGGTTTAGTTTCACTAAGGAAAACCATGGCAACCATGACAGAGAGGGAGAAGCGTTCATCCATGTATGGGTAAGATAGTCTAGCTAGCTCAATTTTTTTATATTACACGTTTCTAATTTTGTCAAAGTAGTTTTCATTGCAAGTTAAAGCGTACTGTTAGCTAGTTAGCTAACATTACCTGTCTGGCTTACTAGCTAACACTACATGTATGATCTGTGTAGTAATATTATCCGTATTTCATAGCCATTTGCATTGCTATTTATAGCTAGCTAACATTGAACGGTACCCATAGTTGGTTACCTTTAGCTACCAGCAGATTCAGGTAGTAACATTATGAGTTGGGATTATGGTTCATTGTTAAGCTAGCTAACTAACTGCATGTCTAAACAAAAGACTCAACTATGCAAGTAACCATTTCACTGTTCCGTTTACACCTTCTCTATCCTGTGCATGTGACAAATGAACTTAGATTTGACTTGATATAGTCTGTGTTTACCAGAGTGAAGAAGAACATGACCTGCACCACTCTGGTACACTCTGAAATAGGGGTAGATAGCCAGAGGGAATTTACAAATGCATCCTTTGAATTTAGCGAGCTGTTTTAGCTTGCCACCACATCATGTATGTTGGATATATATGTTGGATATAATTGAATGTTCAATGCTAGCTAGTTTATGTTAAATGTTGCTTTCAGTGAGGGTTGGGTTTCTCTGAGAGCAATATAGCTAGAACTGGCTAACTAGCTAGATTATTTCTAGCTAAAAAGGTAGTTGGTCTGGAGCCTCATCTGCCTATGTGTCACAAATATTACCGAAGGTGACTCCCCTTCTTGTTCGGGTGGCGCTCGGCGGTCGTCGTCGCCGGTCTACTAGCTATCGCCGATCCGTTGTTCTGTGTTCGTTTAGTTTTGTCTAATTGGTAGCACCTGTTTCTAGTTTGATTGTTAGGATAGGGTATATATAGTCTGTTTAGCCCGCTTCTGTTTCGTGCGTGTCATGCTTTGTCATTGATTATCATGTCTTGTCTCTGTGCTTCCCTTCTATTCGTTTCCCTCTGCTGGTCTTATTAGGTTCTTTCCCTCTTTCTATCCCTCTCTCTCCCCTCCCTCTCTCCCTCTCTCGCTCTCTCTCTCTCTATCGTTCCGTTCCTGCTCCCAGCTGTTCCTCATTCTCCTAACTACCTCATTTACTCTTTTCACACCTGTCCCCTATTTTGCCCTCTGATTAGAGTCCCTATTTCTCCCTCTGTTTTCCGCTTCTGTCCTTGTCGGATCCTTGTATGATGTTCGCTGTTCTGTGTCCTTGTTCCGCCCTGTCGTGTTTTACCTTCTTCAGATGCTGCGTGTGAGCAGGTGTCAATGTCAGCTACGGCCGGTGCCTTCCCGAAGCGACCTGCAGTCTGTGGTCGCGTCTCCAGTCATTCCTCTCTACTGACGAGTGGATTTCAGTTTTCCTGTTTTTGCTTTCACCTAGATAATATCCAGGATTATCGCTTTTGTCTAAGACTGGAATAAAGACTCTGTTTTCGTAAAGTCGCTTTTGGGTCCTCATTCACCTGCATAACAGTGCGGGCTTGTTCGTCTGTTTTGTTGGTTGAGTGTATTTTGTTGTATTTTGGGTTACACGCTGTCCGGTTATATTTCTGTTCATTTGTGTTTTCACTTTGTACATGTTGTGTTTCGGGACATTAAAGCGTGTTGTTTTTCCCACATCTTTGCTCTCTGCGCCTGACTCCACACCTCTTCACTCATAATTGTGACACTATGGACAGACCACAGCCAATGTAAGTTAGTCTTTTGTATAATTTAGTTAGCTAGTTCCTGAACATTAACCCCTTGTTCTTCATCTTGTGTGGAATAGTTTCACTGACTCTCTGTCTCTGCATTATCCACAGGGTAACTGTCAACTTGTGAGTTAAGGTTAACTTGTGAGGTAATGAAATCTGCATTGTAAGCATCAATTTGATGTTCATGAACATTAACCTGGAATTCTTCATCTTGTGTGGAATTTCATTTTTCTCTCATTATCCAGGGTTAACTCAAATAGTCTGTGTAGCTATTGTCTTAGCTATTTATTTGAAATATACACTGAGTGTACAAACATTAGGAACACCTGCTCTTTCCATGACATAGACTGACCAGGTGAATCCAGGTGAAAGCTAGGATCCCTTATTGATGTCACCTCTTAAATCCACTTCAACCAATGTTGAAGGTGAGGAGACAGGTTAAAGAAGGATTTTTAAGCCTTGAAACGATTGAGACATGGATTGTGTATGTGTGCCATTCAGAGGTTGAATGAGCACAGTCCACCACCCAAAGGACATCCAGCCAACTGTGGGAAGCATTGGAGTCAACATTGGGCAGCATCCCTATGGAAGGCTTTCAACACCGACAAATTGAGGATGGTTCTGTGGGTAAAAGGAGGGGTTCAAGTCAATATTAGGAAGGTGTTCCTAATGTTTTGTACACTCTGTGTATGTCACTATATTAGGCTTATGTATGGGTGGACAGCAAAGTAGGAGCCATCCATGGTGCTGAAACTTGGGCAACTTAATAACTGCAGGGTAAAAACTTCAACCCTGATTCATTAAAACCTCACAAAAGACAGATATCTAAAACTGTTATGACAATACGGTAATGTGTCCAAGTTTAAAGACCACAGGAACAGCAGCACTCGAGGAGCTATCCATGGTGCTGAAACTTGAAACTGAGTAATAGGCTATGTTCGTGGATAAAACTTCAACCCTGTCCCACTTAACTCCCCAAAACGAAACAAACTGATAAACAATATTATCATAAGTCAATTAATGAGCATACCTTCTATTCACCAAGTTTAAGTTTCCATGTAAAAGGACGATGTAGGTTACCTACCTTCGTTTCACACAGCGCTTTAGGAGAAAACCGTCTTTATAGAAAAGCAAAACCGTGCCTTTCTTCGAAACCACTGAGGTACAGCCCTCGTTTTTGTTCTGTTTCCCTCGCATGGGCGAGACAGCGAGGGCAGGTGAAGCATGGACACGCGCGGGGAGAGTGACTGAAGCTCGATAGCCAGAACCGTAAAGACTAACGTCAGCGAGCGGTGGAGCGTTATTAAACCCAAGTGACGTCAGGCCCATTGTAGAGCGCGAGAGAGAGAGCTGAGAAGTCCGCCTCGCGATCACATGCTCAAAGGGAACCTCTACACCTGCCTGATGTGTTGATGTGAGGCGATAGATGACTGAGATTGAATTTGTGGAGCGGGAATACAGCTACTGTATGTATTGACTCTCATGGGCCAGGGAAGATGTTTTGGTGTGGGGGTGCTGAGATAATTTTTTCTCGCTGCGCTGCTGACGACTATGTTTGTACACTCATAGTGTAGTAATAGAGGGTTCAACACAGCACCACCACTACTATACCCCCCTTAGTGCTGCTCCACGTGTTACCAGGCCTTAACAGGCAGGCTGTAGAGGAATCAGTCAGCAGTCCATCTTTTCTGGAAGTAGATCCTGTTATGTTAGTCCTGCACTACCCTCTCCAGTCTACTCCACAAAACAGTTTAAATGGCAAGCGTGGTAACCAACATTTAGACTGGTGTCCAAGCTTACTGTACTACTCATTATGTAATGCAGTGAGGACAAGTTGCAGCCCCCCTTTTGTCAGCCAGCAGACCAGTTAAAAGTTTCGACACATCTAATCATTCAAGGGTTTTTCTTTATTTTTTACTATTTTCGACATTGTAGAATAATCGTGAAGACATCAAAACTATGAAATAACACACATGCAATCATGTAGAAATAAAAAAAGTGTTTAACCTGTTACTCCTACCCCCTACTGTTTCGAACATTCTGTTAAAAATCGCGCAACATTTCAGCGCCCTGCTACTCATGCCAGGAATATAGTATATGCATATGATTAGTATGTGTGGATAGCGAACACTCTGATGTTTCTAAAAATGGTTAAATCACGGCTGTGACTTTAACAGAACGTGAGTTTCATCGAATAGCGCAGGAAAAACCTGATCACTGAAAATGGAAATAAATATCCTTGCGCTTACTTCGAGGATTTGTTCAAAGTGAACCGAATTACATGAGACCGAGGTTTCAGCGCCTACAGCTACCACACGTTGTCTGGAGTCTTTGATTCGCAATTGATTCTTGGTCTAACCGGTTCAAGGGAACTCCTTCCCTGCTGTCTCCGACCGGATGTTTTGGTCGAGCTCTCTCCGGCCATGTTTTTTTCCAGATGACACTATAGAAGTTACATCATCTCCTGATTAATTTTATCACTTATTAACGTGTACTAATACCTAAAGTTGCATTACAAAAGTATTTCGAAGTGTTTTGTGAAAGTTTATCGTCGACTTTTTGAATTTTAAAAAATGACGTTACGTTATGAAACGCTCTTTTTTCCGTTTATCATACAGTCTACATAGAACGATATCTAGGCTATATATGGACCGATTTAATCGAAAAATACCCAATAGTGATTATGGGACATCTAGGAGTGCCAACAAAGAAGATGGTCAAAGGTAATGAATGTTTTATATTTTATTGTGCGGTTTGTGTAGCGCCGAATATGCTAATTATTTTGTTTACGTCCCCTGCGGGTCTTTTGTGGTGTTATATGCTATCAGATAATAGCTTCTCATGCTTTCGCCGAAAAGCATTTTAAAAATCTGACTTGTTGCCTGGATTCACAACGAGTGTAGCTTTAATTCAATACCCTGCATGTGTATTTTAATGAACGTTTGAGTTTTAACTAATACTATTAGCATTTAGCATAGCACATTTGCATTTCCAGAGCTCTAGATGGGACGCCTGCGTGCCAGGTAGGAGCAAGTGGTTTTAACAAATCAAAATATATTTAATATTTTAGATTCTTCAAAGTAGCCACTCTTTGCCTTGATGACATCTTTGCACACTCTTGGCATTCTCTCAACCAGGTTTACCTGTATTGCTTTTCCAACGGTCTTGAAGGAGTTGGTCTGCTTTTCCTTCACTCTGCGGTCCAACTCATCCCAAACCATCTCAAATTGGTTGAGGTCGGGTGATTGTGGAAGCCAGGTCATTTGATGCAGCACTCCATCACACTCCTTCTTGGTAAAATAGCCTGTATACAGCCTGGAGGTGTGTTGGGTCATTGTCCTGTTGAAAAACAAATCACAGTCCCACTAAGCCCAAACCAGATGGGATGGAGAATCACTGTAGAATGCTGTGGTAGCCATGCTGGTTAAGTGTGCCTTGAATTCTAAATAAATCACAGACAGTGTCACTAGCAAAGCACCCCCACACCCTCACAATGATCCTTGTGAGAGATTATCTCACAAACACATGGCAGTTGGAACCATAAATCCCAAATTTGTACTCATCAGACCAAAGGACAGATTTAAACCGGTCCAATGTCCAATGCTCGTGTTTCTTGGCCCCCGCAAGTCTCTTCTTATTGGTGTCCTTTAGTAGTGGTTTCTATGCAGCAATTCGAACATACAGGCCTGATTCACACAGTCTCCTCTGAACAGATGATGTTGAGATGTGTCTGTTACTTGAACTCAGTGAAACATTTATTTCGCCTGCAATTTCTGAGGCTGGTAACTCTAATGAATGTATTCTCTGCAGCAGAGGTAACTCCGGGTCTTCCTTTCCTGTGGCGGTCCTCATGAGAGCCAATTTGATCAAACCTCTTGATGTTTTTTTGACTGCACTTGAAGAAACATTCAAAGTTCTTGAAATGTTCCAGGTTGACTGACCTTCATGTCTTAAAGTAATGATGGGATATCGTTTCTCTTTGCTATTTGAGCTCTTCTTGCCATAATATGGACTTGACCTTTTACCAAATAGGGCTATCTTCTGTATACCGCCCTTACCTTGTCACAACACAACTGATTGGCTCAAACGTATTAAGAAGGAAATAAATTCCACAACTTAACTTTTAGCAAGGCACACCTGTTAATTGAAATGCATTCCAAGTGACTACCTCATGAAGCTGGTTGAGAGAATGCTAAGAGTGTGCAAGCTGTCATCAATGCAAAGGGTGGCTACTTTGAAGAACCTCAAATATAAAATATATTTTGATTTGTTTGTTGGTTACTACATAATTCTCCATATGTTATTTCATGATTTTGATGTCTTCACTATCATTCTACAATGTAGAAAATGGTAAAGATAAAGAAAAACCCTGAAAATGAGTAGGTGTGTCCAATCTTTTGACCGGTACTGTATGTTGAAGAGGGTGGGGCTCAAGCTGCATCCCTGTCTCACCATGAGAAAAGAAATCTGTGTTTTTTTGCCAATTTTAACCATACACTTGTTTTTGTAAATGGATTGTAAATGGATTCCATCAACTTATATAGCAGACCCTCATGCAAAATTGAGTCACACGCTTTTTTGAAATCAACAAAGCAAGACTTGGCTTTTGTTTAGTTTGTCAATTTGTATTTATATATTTTTATTTCATCTTTATTAAACTAGGCAAGTCAGTTAAGAACAAATTCTTACTTAGAATGACGGCCTACCAAAAGGCAAAAGGCCTCTGGGATTAAAATGATATATATATAAATTAATATCACCATAGCAGCATCCACTCGTAGCACGCACTCCAGCAGGTATATCTCACTGGTCACCCCCAAAGCCAATTCCTCCTTTGGTCGTCTTTCCTTCCAGTTCTCTGTTGCCCATGACTGGAATGAATTGCAAAAATCTCTGAAACTGGAGACTCAAATCTCCCTCACTAGCTTTAAGCATCAGCTGTCAGAGCAGCTTTCAGATCACTGCACCTGTACATAGCCCATCTGTAAACAGCCCATCTACCTACCTCATCCCCATACTGGTATTTATAACTTACCTAATTTGCACTCACTGTATATATACTTTTTGTTTTATTTTGTTCTACTGTATTATTGACTGTATGTTTTGTTTATTCCATGTGTAACTCAGTGTTGTTGTATGTGTCAAATTGCTACGCTTTATCTTGGCCAGGTCGCAGTCGCAAATGAGAACTTGTTCTCAACTAGCCTACCTGGTGAAATAAATAAAAATAAATAAATAGAGGACAAAACACACATCACACCAAGAGAGACACCACAACACTACATAAAGAGAGACCTAATACAACAACATAGCAGGGCAGCAACACGTGACAACACAGCATGGTAGCAACACAACATGGTTGCAGCACAAAACATGGAACAAACATTATTGGGCACAGATAACAGCACAGAGGGCAAGAAGGTAGAGACAAAAATACATCACACAAAGCAGCCACAACTGTCAGTAAGTGTGTCCATGATTGAGTCTTTGAATGAAGAGTTTGAGATATAACTGTCCAGTTTGTATTGGTATTTGTATTTTTTAGGATCCTCATTAGCTGCTGCCAAAGCGCAAGCTCTTCTTCCTGGGGACCAGCAAAATTAAGGCAGTTCATACCATTTTAAAACATCTTAGGGATAGGCGCTAGCGGACACCAGCCGACAACATCTGGTGAAATTGGAGGGCGCACATTTCAAAGATTCATGAACATACAAGTGTCTTATATCATTTTAAAGCTTAAATTCTTGTTAATCTAACTGTGTTGTCCGATTTCAAATAGACTTCACGGCGAAACATACCATGCGATTGTCTGAGGACGGCGCCCCTAATCAACATATTTTTCAATCAGCACATGCTTCACAAAATAGCAATTTAAATAAATCACTTACTTTTGAAGATCTTCCTCTGTTTGCAATCCCAAGGGTCCCAGCTACCGTATGAATGGTCGTTTTCTTAAATAAAATCCTTCTTTATATCCCAAAAAGACAGTTTAGTTGGCGATTTCAGTAATGCACTCGTTCAACATGCAGACAAAGGAGTCCAAAAAGCTACCACTAAACTGTGTCCAAACATGTTATGCTGGTGAATGAGGACCCAAAAGCGACTTAACAGAAACAGAGTCTTTATTTCAGTCTTTAACAAAAACGATAATCCTGGATATATCTCAGGTAAAGTCAAAACAGGAAAACTGAAATCCTCTAGTCAGTAGAGGGGAACTACTGGAGATGCGACCACAGACTGCAGGTCGCTTCGGGAAGGCCCAGGCCGTAGCTGATCTAGACACCTGCTCACACGCAGCATCTGAAGAAGGCAAAAACACGACAGGGCGGAAATAAGGACACAGAACAGCAAACATCAAACAAGGATCCGACAAGGACAGAAGCGGAAACAGAGGGAGAAAAAGGGACTCTAATCAGAGGGCAAAATAGGGGACAGGTGTGAAAGAGTAAATGAGGTAGTTAAGAGAATGAGGAACAGCTGGGAGCAGGAACGGAACGATAGAGAGAGAGAGAGAGAGAGGGAGAGAGGGAGAGAGGGAGGGGGAGAGAGAGGGATAGAAAGAGGGAAAGAACCTAATAAGACCAGCAGGGGGAAACAAATAGAAAGGGAAGCACAGGGACAAGACATGACAATCAATGACAAAACATGACAGTACCCACCCACTCACCGAGCGCCTCCTGGCGCACTCGAGGAGGAACCCTGGCGGCAACGGAGGAAATCATCAATCAATGAACGGTCCAGCACGTCCCGAGATGGAACCCAACTCCTCTCCTCAGGACCGTAACCCTCCCAATCCACTAAGTACTGGTGGCCACGTCCCCGAGAACGCATGTCCATGATCTTCCGTACCCTGTAAATAGGTGCGCCCTCGACAAGGACGGGGGGGAGACGAACGGGGCGCGAAGAAAAGGCTTGACACAGGAGACATGGAAGACTGGGTGGACGCGACGAAGATGTCGCGGAAGAAGCAGTCGCACTGCGACAGGATTGACGACCTGAGAAACACGGAACGGACCAATGAACCGCGGAGTCAACTTGCGAGAAGCTGTCGTAAGGGGAAGGTTACGAGTGGAAAGCCACACTCTCTGACCGCGACAATACCTAGGACTCTTAATCCTACGTTTATTGGCGGCTCTCACAGTCTGCGCCCTGTAACGGCAAAGTGCAATCCTGACCCTCCTCCAGGTGCGCTCACAACGTTGGACAAAAGCCTGAGCGGAGGGAACGCTGGACTCGGCGAGCTGGGACGAGAACAGAGGAGGCTGGTACCCAAGACTACTCTGAAAAGGAGATAGCCCGGTAGCAGACGAAGGAAGCGAGTTGTGAGCGTATTCTGCCCAGGGGAGCTGTTCTGCCCAAGACGCAGGGTTTCTAAAAGAAAGGCTGCGTAATATGCGACCAATCGTCTGATTGGCCCGTTCTGCTTGACCGTTAGACTGGGGATGAAAACCGGAAGAGAGACTGACGGAAGCACCAATCAAACGACAGAACTCCCTCCAAAACTGTGACGTGAATTGCGGACCTCTGTCCGAAACGTCGTCTAACGGAAGGCCATGAATTCTGAACACATTCTCAATGATGATTTGTGCCGTCTCCTTAGCGGAAGGAAGCTTAGCGAGGGGAATAAAATGAGCTGCCTTAGAGAACCTATCGACAACCGTAAGAATCACAGTCTTCCCCGCAGACGAAGGCAGACCGGTAATAAAGTCTAAGGCGATGTGAGACCATGGTCGAGAAGGAATGGGAAGCGGTCTAAGACGACCGGCAGGAAGGGAGTTACCTGACTTAGTCTGCGCGCAGTCCGAACAAGCAGCCACGAAACGGCGCGTGTCACGCTCCTGAGTAGGCCACCAAAACCGCTGGCGAATAGAAGCAAGCGTACCCCGAACGCCGGGGTGGCCAGCTAACTTGGCAGAGTGAGCCCACTGAAGAACAGCCAGACGAGTAGAGACAGGAACGAAAAGAAGGTTACTAGGACAAGCGCGCGGCGACGCAGTGTGAGTGAGTGCTTGCTTTACCTGTCTCTCAATTCCCCAGACAGTCAACCCGACAACACGCCCTTCAGGGAGAATCCCCTCGGGGTCGGTAGAAGCTACAGAATAACTAAAGAGACGGGAGAAGGCATCAGGCTTGGTGTTCTTATTTCCCGGGCGATAAGAAATAACGAACTCGAAACGAGCGAAAAACAACGCCCAACGAGCTTGACGTGCATTGAGTCGTTTGGCAGAACGGATGTACTCAAGGTTCTTATGGTCAGTCCAAACGACAAAAGGGACGGTCGCACCCTCCAACCACTGTCGCCATTCGCCTAGGGCTAAGCGGATGGCGAGCAGTTCGCGGTTACCCACATCATAGTTGCGTTCCGATGGCGACAGGCGATGAGAAAAATAAGCGCAAGGATGGACCTTATCGTCAGAATGGAAGCGCTGGGACAGAATGGCTCCCACGCCCACCTCTGAAGCGTCAACCTCGACAATGAATTGTTTAGTGACGTCAGGAGTAACAAGGATAGGAGCGGATGTAAAACGCTTCTTGAGGAGATCAAAAGCTCCCTGGGCGGAACCGGACCACTTAAAGCACGTCTTGACAGAAGTAAGAGCTGTGAGAGGGGCAGCCACTTGACCGAAATTACGAATGAAACGCCGATAGAAATTTGCGAAACCGAGAAAGCGCTGCAACTCGACACGTGACTTAGAACGGGCCAATCGCTGACAGCCTGGACCTTAGCGGGATCCATCTGAATGCCTTCAGCGGAAATAACAGAACCGAGAAATGTGACAGAGGAGACATGAAAGGCGCACTTCTCAGCCTTCACATAGAGACAATTCTCTAAAAGGCGCTGGAGTACACGTCGAACGTGCTGAACATGAATCTCGAGTGACGGTGAAAAAATCAGGATATCGTCAAGGTAAACGAAAACAAAGATGTTCAGCATGTCTCTCAGTACATCATTAACTAATGCCTGAAAGACAGCTGGAGCATTAGCGAGACCGAACGGCAGAACCCGGTATTCAAAATGCCCTAACGGAGTGTTAAACGCCGTTTTCCACCCGTCCCCCTCTCTGATGCGCACGAGATGGTAAGCGTTACGAAGGTCCAACTTAGTAAAGAACCTGGCTCCCTGCAGAATCTCGAAGGCTGACGACATAAGGGGAAGCGGATAACGATTCTTAACCGTTATGTCATTCAGCCCTCGATAATCCACGCAGGGGCGCAGGGTACCGTCCTTCTTCTTAACAAAAAAACCCCCGCTCCGGCGGGAGAGGAAGAAGGCACCACGGTACCGGTGTCGAGAGAAACAGACAGATAATCCTCGAGAGCCTTACGTTCGGGAGCCGACAGAGAGTATAGTCTACCCCGAGGGGGAGTGGTCCCCGGAAGGAGATCAATACAACAATCATACGACCGGTGAGGAGGAAGGGAGTTGGCTCTGGACCGACTGAAGACCGTGCGCAGATCATGATATTCCTCCGGCACTCCTGTCAAATCACCAGGTTCCTCCTGAGAAGAGGGGACAGAAGAAACAGGAGGGATAGCAGACATTAAACACTTCACATGACAAGAAACGTTCCAGGATAGGATAGAATTACTAGACCAATTAATAGAAGGATTATGACATACTAGCCAGGGATGACCCAAAACAACAGGTGTAAAAGGTGAACGAAAAATCAAAAAGGAAATGGTCTCACTGTGGTTACCAGATACTGTGAGGGTTAAAGGTAGTGTCTCACATCTGATACTGGGGAGAAGACTACCATCTAAGGCGAACATGGGCGTGGGCTCCCCTAACTGTCTGAGAGGAATGTCATGTTTCCGAGCCCATGCTTCGTCCATAAAACAACCCTCAGCCCCAGAGTCTATCAAGGCACTGCAGGAAGCTGCCGAACCGGTCCAGCGTAGATGGACCGACAAGGTAGTACAGGATCTTGATGGAGAGACCTGAGTAGTAGCGCTCACCAGTAGCCCTCCGCTTACTGATGAGCTCTGGCTTTTACTGGACATGAAATGACAAAATGTCCAGCAGAACCGCAATAGAGGCAAAGGCGGTTGGTGATTCTCCGTTCCCTCTCCTTAGTCGAGATGCGAATACCTCCCAGCTGCATGGGCTCAGTCTCTGAGTCGGTGGGAGGAGATGGTTGAGATGCAGAGAGGGGGAACACCGTTAACGTGAGCTCTCTTCCACGAGCTCGGTGACGAAGATCTACCCGTCGTTCTATGCGGATGGCGAGTGCAATCAAAGAATCCACGCTGGAAGGAACCTCCCGGGAGAGAATCTCATCTTTAACCTCAGCGTGGAGTCCCTCCAGAAAACGAGCGAGCAACACCGGCTCGTTCCAGTCACTGGAGGCAGCAAGAGTGCGAAACTCTATAGAGTAATCCGTTATGGATCGATCACCTTGACATAGGGAAGCCAGGGCCCTGGAAGCCTCCTTCCCAAAAACTGAACGATCAAAAACCCGTATCATCTCCTCTTTAAAGTTCTGATACTTGTTAGTACACTCAGCCCTTGCCTCCCAGATGGCTGTGCCCCACTCCCGAGCCGGACCAGTAAGGAGTTATATGACGTAGGCGATCCTAGCTCTCTCTCTGAGTATGTGTTGGGCTGGAGAGAGAACACAATATCACACTGGGTGAGAAAGGAGCGGCACTCAGTGGGCTGCCCAGAGTAACATGGTGGGTTATTAACCCTAGGTTCCGGAGACTCGGAAGACCAGGAAGCAGCTGGTGGCACGAGACGAAGACTCCGAAACTGTCCTGAGAGGTCGGCGACCTGAGCGGCCAGGGTCTCAACGGCATGACGAGCAGCAGACAATTCCTGCTCGTGTCTGCCGAGCATCGCTCCCTGGATCTCGACGGCTGAGTTGCGAGAATCCGTAGTCGCTGGGTCCATTCTTGGTCGGATCCTTCTGTTATGCTGGTGAATGAGGACCCAAAAGCGACTTAACAGAAACAGTCTTTATTCCAGTCTTTAACAAAAACGATAATCCTGGATATATCTCAGGTAAAGTCAAAACAGGAAAACTGAAATCCTCTAGTCAGTAGAGGGGAACTACTGGAGATGCGACCACAGACTGCAGGTCGCTTCGGGAAGGCCCAGGCCGTAGCTGATCTAGACACCTGCTCACACGCAGCATCTGAAGAAGGCAAAAACACGACAGGGCGGAAACAAGGACACAGAACAGCAAACATCAAACAAGGATCCGACAAGGACAGAAGCGGAAACAGAGGGAGAAATAGGGACTCTAATCAGAGGGCAAAATAGGGGACAGGTGTGAAAGAGTAAATGAGGTAGTTAAGAGAATGAGGAACAGCTGGGAGCAGGAACGGAACGATAGAGAGAGAGAGAGAGAGAGAGAGGGAGAGAGGGAGGGGGAGAGAGAGGGATAGAAAGAGGGAAAGAACCTAATAAGACCAGCAGGGG
The DNA here is from genome assembly GCF_021184085.1 of Oncorhynchus gorbuscha. NCBI lineage: Eukaryota > Metazoa > Chordata > Actinopteri > Salmoniformes > Salmonidae > Oncorhynchus > Oncorhynchus gorbuscha. The sequence continues at coordinate 43,875,854 of NC_060184.1, read as the reverse complement.
GAAACGAATAGAAAGGGAAGCACAGGGACAAGACATGACAATCAATGACAAAACATGACAAAACAAGTCAAATGACATTTCTATTTAATCCTCAGGTACTCTAAAATGTAAATAAACTATCATATTTCATGCGGAAAGTAGTATGTTCAATAGGAAAGCAAAATTAGTAAGCACGCACCCTCTCCCTCGTGCGCCGAAAGACTATTGTTCCATGGCTTCTCACCAAAACTCCAAATACTTGTTTGTTTTTCAAAAAACAAGCATGAAATCTTGAATAAAGACTGTTGACATCTAGTGAAAGCCATAGGAATTTCAATCTGGGAGACGGATTTACATAGAAGTGTCCGGTTGGATTGTCTTCGGATTTTCACCTTCCATATCAATTCTGTTATTGTCACGTTCTTTCAAAATCGAACCCAGAAGCAGACCAGGACAAGGAGAGTAGGAAGAAGGTGAGTATTTATTTACAAGTGAATGTGAATGGGTAGATATATACAGGTGGCGTAGCGGGCAGCGGTGGTGAGTCGATGGGAGTAAATAGGTGGATCCAATGGGATAGCGGAATCCTCCGACGACCAGGCGGGAATGGGGTAAATGATCCGGGTGAGTAACTGAAGACAGAACAAACGGAGGTAAGTTTAAGGCAAGCAATACGTAAAAAACAACAAAACTAATTCTATCCAACTTGAGGCTGATACTATGGCACAACATACTGTTCATGGCTAACGATCCGGAAGGGAATGGATGTCAGGTCCGGGCTTATGAAGAGGAGAGATGATGATCAGGACCAGGTGAGCAGATAGCTGATGGGATACAGGTTCGGGTAATCAGAACTCCCAACTGGCTACATTGCCCGGCAACCAGACAGGGTGCGTTCCAGGACGCCGGAAAAAAACACTCCAGGACAGAACACAGGCAAAAAACAGACTCAGGAAATGGGATTCGTGACAGTTATAGTCTTAGACATTATTTTAACGGTTTGAGAGACCTCAAAGTGTTTTCTATCCAATGCTACCAATTATATGCATATCCTAGCTTCTGGGACTGAGTAACAGGCAGTTTACTTTTTTTTTTAAACTTTTTTTTCAGTCAGGCAGAAAATCAGGAACCTTGAACCTATTACTAACAAGTTTTAAAAACATTACAATACATTGACAGATTTCACAACACACTGTGTGCCCTCAGGCCCCTATTCCACCACTACCACGTATCTACAGTACTAAATCCATATGTGTGTCTGTGCCAATGTTTGTGTTGCTTCACAGTCTCTGCTGTTCCATAAGGTGTTTTTAAAATCTGGTTTAAAATCGAATTGGACTGCTTGCGTCAGTTACTTGATGTGGAATAGAGTTCCATGTAGTCATGGCTCTATGTAATACTGTGTGCCTCCAATAGTCTGTTCTGGACTTGGGGACTGTGAAGAGACCTCTTGTGGCATGTCTTGTGGGGTATGCATGGGTGTCTGAGGTGAGTGCCAGTAGTTTAGACAGACAGCTTGGTGCATTCAACATGTCAATACCTCTCATGAATAAAAGTAGTGATGAAGTCAATCTGTCCTCCACTTTCAGCCAGTTTGAGTGTTTGTTGCAGCTCATTCCAGTTGCTCACTGCAGCGACCTGAAAAGAGAACCGACCCAGGGACGTAATGTGCATTGGGGACCTTTAACCTCTCTGAACCACCGGATTCGGGATAATTGTCATCAGCAACGCTGAATAGCATAGTGCCACAGTCAAATAATATTACTAGAAAATATCATGAAATCACAAGTGCAATATTGCGAAACACAACTTAGCCTTTTGTTAACCAACCTGTCGTCTCAGATTGAGAAATTATGCTTTACAGCGAAAGCAATACAAGCATTTGTGTAAGTTTATCAATCGTTCGACACAACAATAAGTACACTTAGCATCAGGTATCTTGGTCATCAGAAATCAGAAAAGCAATCAAATTAATCGTTTACCTTTGATGATCTTCGGATGTTTTCACTCACGAGACTCCCAGTTAGACAACAAATGTTCCTTTTGTTCCATAAAGATATTTTTTTATATCCAAATACGTCCTTTAGTTTGGTGCGTTATGCCCAGGAATCCACCGGAAAGGGCAGTCACGACAACGCAGACAAAAATTCCAAATTATATCCATAATGTCCACAGAAACATGTCAGATGTTTTTTATAATCAATCCTCAGGGTGTTTTAAAAATCTATTCGATAATATATCAACCGGGACAGTTGGCTTTTCACTAGGACCGGGAGTAACAATGGCCGCCTTTCTCTTTTGTGCACAATTCACTCTGAGAGCCCCCGCCTTCCCACTTACGCAATGTAGTCATTCACGCTCATTCTTCAAAATAAAAGCCTGAAACTATGTCTGAAGATTGTTGACACCTTGAGGAAGTGATAGGAAAAGGAATCTGGTTGATATCCCTTTAAATGGAGCAATGGGAGGCTATGGAACATGGAGTTTTCAACATAGAAGCCACTTCTTGGTTTGATTTTTCTCAGGGTCTCGCCTGCAATATCAGTTCTGTTATACTCACAGACAATATTTTGACAGTTTTGGAAACTTTAGAGTGTTTCCTATCCAATACTAATAATATGCATATATGCATATATTAGCTTTAGAGTGTTTTCTATCCTAATCTGTCAATTATATGCATATTCTAGCATCTGGTCCTGAGAAATAGGCCTTTGGGAACGTTATTTTTCCAAACATAAAAATAGTACCCTAGCTTCAAGAGGCTGAGGTTATGGCAAGGCGATCCCCGTGGGGAACTCCACCCCCCCCCCCCGCCCATTCAGCTGAAAAGGTGGCGCAGGGAATTCAAAAATACTCTTTAGAAATATTTAACGTTCACACATTAACAAGTCCAATACAGCAAATGAAAGATAAACATCTTGTTCATCTACGCATCATGTCCGATTATTTTTTAGATGTTTTACAGCAAAAACACAACATATATTTATGTTAGACCACCAACAAATAAAAAAAAACACAGCCATTTTTCCCAGCCAAAGATAGAGTTACAAAAGCAGGATTAAAGATAAAATGAATCACTAACCTTTTGAAAATCTTCATCAGATGACACTCATATGACATGTTACACAAAACATTTATGTTTTGTTCGATAATATGCATATTTATATCCACAAATCTCGGTTGACATTGACGCCATGTTCAGAAATGCCTCCAAAATATCTGGAGGAATTATAGAAAGCTACGCCAGATAACAGAAAAACTCATCATAAACATTGACTAAAGATACATGTGCTACATATTATTAAAGATACACTGGTTCTTAATGCTACCGCTGTGTTAGATTTGTTTTTAAACGTTACGGAAAAAGCCTACCATGCAATAATCTGAGACAGCGCTCAGACGTAAAAGTATTTCTCCGCCATGTTGGAGTCAACAGAAAAACGAAATTACATCATAAATATTCCCTTACCTTTGATGATCTTTCATCAGAATGCAGTGGAAGGAGTCCTAGTTCCACAATAAATCATTGTTTTGTTCCATAATTTCCAATACTAGTGTCCAATTAGCTGTATTTGCTAGCACTTTCAGCTCACGTGCCCAAAAGCTGATTCTGGTCCAGGATAACTCGCACAAAAACTTCAAAAAGATATATTCCAGGTCGAATAAACAAACTGTTCAAACTAAGTAGATAATCAATATTCAGGATGTTATTTTCATATATATCCAATAACGTTCCAACCGGATCATACGTTTTCATCTATGTGAAATGGTGTTTTTTACATTGAATAAAAGGTATAGACTCAGAGCTAGAAAATGGTATATCATACACAGCATTTTTAATGAACAATGGGAAAGTTATTCTGCTTTGAAGGTTGCAACTTGTACACTCACTTTTGAGAAAATTGCCTTTGAATGTTTTGGTATCTAGTGAAGAGCTCTTCTTTGTCTACACCCATTCAGCATTGTTCACACCCCTTAAGCTTTAGATCCACATATCTCTTTTTGCTCTCGGAGTGCATACTTGAAAACAGCCTAACCAGCTCTGCTGGAAACAATTTCATTACGCTTTTTAGAAGACATTTACCGAAACTGGCCATATTCAATGGGTGCTGTACACACGTAACGTAACGTTAGCTAACGAGCCAGTTAGCTAGTTACACAAAAACGAACAAAGTGCCAACAAAATCTAAAATTAGGCTCTAACTAGAAAAGCAACCAGCTCTGGGAAACAAATAATAACCTCTGCTAGGGAGCCAGCCATCTAACGTTAGCTAGCTAGCTAACAGTACACTTTAGCTTAAGACATATAGCTAGCTAGCTAAACAATAAATGTTGTTTACCGAGCTTGGTTCAAGATCACCCACGTCATGTAACGTTAGCTAATGAGCCAGCCAGTTAACGTTAGCTAGTTAAACAACAATGAACAACGTTCCAACAATGCCACGGTGCTAGGAGCTAACGAACCAGGTCCAATGTTAGCTAGATAACATAAAGCTTTAACTAGAAAAGTAAACGGCTCTGGGAAACAAATAATAATGTCAGCTAGGGAGTCAGCCAGCTAACTTTAGCTAGCTAGCTAACAGTACACTTTAGCTTGAAATGAAAACACTTTCTGTCAAAATTAGAAACATGTCATATCTGAAAATGTAGCTAGCTAACGCTAGACTATCTTACCTGTATACATCATTATGCATGATGGACGCGTCTACCGGTCATGAATGCCACACAACGGTTGGCCTTAGTTTTAAGACATAATCCGGAGACAAGTGTTTTCTCCATCTCTTTAGTTATCATACCCTAATTCCACTGATTTCAAAACTTGATCCTCCAGAAAGTGGAGAGCAACACTCACGCAGCTCCACTGCACAATATTTTTTTTTTAAGCCGTGTTCAACAGGATTACCAACGCAGACTGACGAGCTCAAATAGACAGAAGCCTTGAATATGGCAGACTAATCCGAACTCCTCTCTCGGCATGTCCAGCACACTCATTATCTCAGCCAATCATGGCTAGTGGGAAGGTTGCTAGCCTTTTCTGTGACTTAACCAACAAGGCTCGTAATTTAACAATTGTATTTGTATTTACAGATGGCATACAAGTTTGTTATTAAGTCACATTAAAGTTCACATGTCCGAGAAGGCATTTCTATATTTTTTACGTTCAAACGGCTCTCCTGTGAAGTTTTGATGAGTGACATGCGCCTAGTTTCCTGAATTGGGTCACATTTGCTCAGGACTTTGTTTTCATTGCGGAAATGAAGGATTCTGCTGTTAATGATAATGCAGAGTATTTTCTGTTGCTGTTGACGCATATCCCACGGTAGTTATCCTCTTAGTCCGCCCCATCCCGGATCCGGGATCGTGACTACAGCCTCAAGCTCATTACCATAACGCAACATTAGCGATTTCTGAAAATTGCAAATTAAATGAAATAAATATGCCTATCCTCAAGCTTATCCTTTTCTTAACAATCCTGTCGTCTCAGATTTTCAAAATATGCTTTAGAACCAGAGAAAATCAATAATGTGTGTAAGAGTGGTGATAGCTAGCTTAGCATTTAGCGTTAGCATTTAGCACGCAACATTCACAAAAACCAGCAAAGGGATCAAATAAAATAATTTACCTTTGAAGAACTTCAGATGTTTCAATGAGGAGACTCTCAGTTACATAGCAGATGTCCAGTTTTTCCTGAAAGATGCTTGTGTAGGACACAACGTTCCGTTTTGTTACTATGCATTTGGCTACCGAAACTAACCGAAAATTCAGTCACCTAAACGTCAAACTTTTTTCCGAATTAACTCCATAATATCGACTGAAACATGGAAAACGTTGTTTGAATCAATCCTCAAGGTGTTTTGTCATATATCTCTTCATTGAAATCCCTTCCCTGGAAGCGTGCATTCTTCTCTGATTCGGATGGAAAAATACTGGTACCTGACTTTTGCGCACCAATTTCCACGCAGACACCGTGCGGGACACTTGGTAATTGTAGGCTCTTATGCTCAATCTTCCAATGATATGCCTACAAATACGTCACAATGCTGCAGACACCTGGGGGAAACGATAGGAAGTGTCCGTTCATTCCTGTCGCATTCACAGCCATATAAGGAGATCATGGAAAACGTGCCTCCAGAAATCCTGTTGATTTCCTGGTCACTCAAACATCTTGGTTTTGCCTGTAGATTTTGTTCTATGGCACTCACAGTGAAAATCTTTACAGTTCTGGAAACGTCAGAGTGTCTTCTTTCCAAAACTATCAATTCCAAGCATAGTCGAGCATCTTTTCGTGACAAAATATTGCGCTTAAAACGGGCATGTCTTTTTATCCAAAAATGAAATACTGCCCCTAGAGTCTTAACAGGTTATTGGGGTCCAATTTGTCTCTACTTTTGTGGATTGGGATAATCAGTCCTTGGATCCAAATACTGGGGATGATGCCAGAGCTGAGGATGATATTAAAAAGTTTTAGCGTAGCTACTTGGAATTTGTAGTTTGTATATTTTGTCATTTCATTTAGGATACCATCAAAAACAAAGGACTTTTTGGATTGAAGGGTTTGTATTTTGTCAGGTACTGTAGTTCATTCAATTTAATTTGAGAATCCAGAGGGTTCTGGTAGTCTTTAAATCAAATCAAATCAAATGTTATTTGTTACACGTGCCAATACAACAGGTGCTTGGAGTTAATAGAGTTAATCAAATATTTACTAAATAGCTAAAGTAAAAGAATCACAAGGTAACACAATAAATGTGGTACCGGTACCAAGTCAATGTGTGGGGTTACAGGTTAATCGAGGTCATTTGCAAAGTTAATATGCATAGATTATAAACAGCGAGCGTTACACCGAGGCCTGTACTCTGGAGCAGGATCGATTTGGAGGTCGTTCCTTCATGGTCTGAGGCGATGTGTCACAGCATCATCAGATTGAGCTTGTTGTCATTGCAGGCAATCTCAATGCTGTGCGTTACAGGGAAGACATCCTCCTCCCACATGTGGTACCATTCCTGCAGGCTCATCCTGACATGACCCTCCAGGGTGACAATACCACCAGCCATTGTGCTCGTTCTGTGTGTGATTTCCTGCATGTCAGTGTTCTGCCATGGCCAGCAAAGAGCCCAGATCTGAATCCCATTGAGCACGTCTGGGACCTGTTGGATCGGAGGGTGAGGGCTAGGGCCATTCCCCCCAGAAATGTCTGTGAACTTGCAGGTGCCTTGGTGGAATAGTGGGGTAACATCTCACAGCAAGAACTGGCAAATCTGGTGCAGTCCATGAGGAGGAGATGCACTGCTGTACTTAATGCAGCTGGTGGCCACACCAGATACTGACTGTTACTTTTGATTTTGACCCCCCCCTTTGTTTATGGACACATTATTTCATTTCTGCTAGTCACATGTCTGTGGAACTTGTTCAGTTTATGTCTTAGTTGGTGAATCTTGTTATGTTCATACAAATATTTACACAAGTTTGCTGAAAATAAACACAGTTGACAGTGAGAGGACGTTTCTTTTTTTGCTGAGTTTATTTTAATTGACCATATTAGATTATAATTTTAATTGCACACACATTGATGTCAGACATGCGCCTAATCCATTGCTCGGTTGCTGATGACTGAGATGAATGAAGAAGCAGATTTCAGGAGCAGGACAAGACACCCTCCTTTTGACTGATAACTGATAGATGGGCATGTAAGTGATAGGCCTATCTGTCTTATATGATTACGATGGTGATAATGCTTCTTGACAGTGTCATAAAGTGTATTTTCTTAGTCCAAGTAAAGTGACGGGAAATGTGTATTTTCTACAAGCTATTTAAAATATGTAAAGAATTCATAACAACACCAACAAAGGATTTAAGAAACAAATTTTTAAACGAAAGGAAACTTCTCGGCAGGGATTTTTGGGAGGGGAATAAATGTGGGTTTTGACACTGATGTAGGTGTCATAACCAGCCATAAAATAATGCAATATATGTCACAACAGTTGTAAATATATGGGTCATGACAATGTTATGACCATATTATGACGGGTAATAACAAGTTATGTCAGCTGTTATGACATATTATGACATGGTTATGACTGTGTCATAACGTGTTATGCCACTGAGTGTCAAGTAAAGTGTTACCAAGAATGTGGTGCATTTTTCACAATTTTCCAATTTTCCACAATCAAGCTTGCTTTACGTTGTAATGAATGTGTAATAAAAGTGTGATACTTAATCGTTCTTGATCGTTCCTCCAGTTATTTGAGTTTTTCCTCTAACGTATTCTGTGCCTCTATAGTACAGTGTTATTGCCATCCATCTGTTTTGCTAGTTCCCCCTTTTCCTTTGTTAGGACCTCTATCTCTTTTGACTTAAAATGTTTTCATTTTAAAGATTAGTATTTATTTGCATGACCTCTGAAGGCACATTTGAAAGTCTCCCATGCAACGAGGGGCTCTGCTGTACCTATGTTATGCAGGAAAAAGTCTGTTATATATTTTTTTGTCTTGGTTAAGAACAGATTATTATCCAATATAAAATTAAATTAAAAAAATAACTACAGGTTTGGGTCAAATCCAATTCAACACAACACATCCTGAAACCCACTCTATTTTCAAGAATTGTGGTGGCGGCATCATGTTTTTGCATATGCTTGTCACCAGCAGGGACTGGGGAGTTTGTCAGGGTCAAAAGAAATATCAAAGGAACAAAGCCCAGGTTAGAGGAAAACCTGCCTCAGTCTTCTGAAAACCCTGCCTCAGTCTTCAGAAAACCCTGCCTCAGTCTTCTGAAAACCCTGGGATAGAGTTTTATTTCACAGCAGGACAATAACAAAAAATGTAATGCCAAAGACACACCAGAATAGCTTGCCAAGAGGTGTTGAGTGTTCCTAAGTGGTCCTGGTCCAGTCTCAGTCCTGACTCAAATGTGCTTAAGGTTTGAATATTGCTCTCCGTCAATGATTCTGAACCAAATTTACTGAGCTTGAGCAATTTGGACAAAGAAATGATGTATGTTGCCCTAAGAGTTGCGCAATGTTGGTAAAATCTTGTTCAGAATTATTCACAGCTCTTAGGGCTGCCAAAGGTGCTTACACCGAGTTTTAACTCTGGGGTGTGAAGACATACACAATCAAGGTTTTTAAAATTATTATTCATTTAAAAAATGTTAAAGAAATTGTCATTCACTTTGAAAATGTGGGGTAGAATGTGTAGATCGGAATGGAAAATAACGAAAATAATCCCTTTTAAGATGAAGGCACCGAAATGTGAAGACTTTGCAAGGGGGTATGTAGACTTTCACTATGTAATCCTTACATTATCATCTTGCTGCTGTAGCTTCACTCACCTCAGTCGATAAACATTCTACAAACACGTCAAAATTAGCTGATACATTACGCACTACTACATCACCAAGATGGATTAAAAACTCTAGTTTCATGTCAAGTCAAACAGCAGTTACCTAGCCATCTACAACCATCTTCCACCTCTGCAGTATTTTGAGAAAAATGTTTTGGTAGCCTAATTTAAGTTTTGGTAGCCTAAGACTTTGGTAGCCTAATTTAAATTGTTGGTGTTGAGCTAGGGTATAGAGACTTCCATACTCTGCCATACCCAATTGACACCCCTGAGTTGGAAGACAGGAAGATGCTGAGCAAAAAAAGAAAACAACCCAGGTGCGGCAAAATAACACTTACAGAGAAACATGTGGCAGGAACACGAGGCGCACACTTATTTTCTCATTTTATTCATATACTCATCTCGTATAAAATGTACAATCAAATAGACAACTTAACAAAATCTAAAATTACCCACAGTACTGACAAATACAAAGTAGCAAATAACACCAACATATATAGGCCTATGCAATACTGCTTTGGCATTTCAAATACATTCAATAAAGTGCTAGTTTTTTAATTCTTTGATCATATAAATACATAATGTCATTATTTATTTTCTTTACAAAAGCTGTTGTTCACAGCATTTCAGACGTACTGTGTCCTTGTCTTCAGTCGCAATAAAGTGCAGATGCTTGTTAGACATACATTTCGTTTAAAGGATTTAATGGTCAACTGAAAGCGAATCATCGGTTGTCAACATGCACACGTACACACACATTTACGTTCACTCAGCACCCTCTAAACTTCACTGGGTGACCTGGAGTGGATGGCTAAGTTGCTCTGAAAGCAGCCGCAGAAGAGGACGTAGAGCGAGCGCTGGATCTCGGCATTACGGTAGGCGTAGATGATTGGGTTGATCATGGAGTTGTAGGTGGCCGGAAGCAGCGTGGCATATGTGTATACCGACGGGTATTCGTGCTCTCCCACCAGGCAGTAGATGGCGAAGGGTAGCCAGCTCGAGCCGAAGGTGCCTAGAATGATGGCGAGCGTGGCCACACCCTTCTTGGTGGCCACGTAGTGCGATGTGGTGAAGAAGTGCTGTTGAAGAGCGATCTGGTGCGCGTGGCGGCACACGATCTTGCAGATCTTGAAGTAGAGGGTCAGCATGAGTATGAAGATTATGAAGAAAGAGACCGCCAACAATGTCACATTGCTGCGAGTGAGTGGGCGCACGATGCTACACAAGCTTGGGTCGTCCAGGCAGTTCCAGCCTAGCACAGGCAGCAGGCCCAGGCACAGAGACACGCCCCATGTGCTCACTAGCATCAGGTGCACGTAGTGGAGCGTCTTCTCTGAGAAGTAAGTCAGTGCGTTGTATAAAGAGAAGTACCGGTCCACTGTTATAGCCAGCAGGCTGCTTATGGACGCCGTGAAGGAGGCCACTAGGAACCCAACAGTAATAAGACTAATAGTCTCTGAGGAGAGGACGTACTGGAACACAAAGTTGAGGATTAATCCCATGCCTGCCAGTAAATCCGCTGTGGCTAGGCTTCCTACGAGCACGAACATGGGTGTGCGCAGGGTTGGCGTATAGAAGATGATAGCCACCACGATGGCGTTCTCGCAGGCGATGACAGTGCCCGACATGCAAAGCATGATATCCCACGGGTTGATGGGGAAGTCCAGAGGGGTGGTGGAGAGCCCCAGGCTGACATTGCGCTCTGGAAAGTTGGTCTCCATCCACGGGAGAGCCCCTCCAGCCACCACAACTGTCATTGCGGTGTCTTTACACAGGAAAGTCTTGTTCATGTCTGCGCACATGTCTGCTTTCCCCTCCTGAAGAGAGAATGAGATAGAGAGAGATTGTGGTTTAGTTTCACTAAGGAAAACCATGGCAACCATGACAGAGAGGGAGAAGCGTTCATCCATGTATGGGTAAGATAGTCTAGCTAGCTCAATTTTTTTATATTACACGTTTCTAATTTTGTCAAAGTAGTTTTCATTGCAAGTTAAAGCGTACTGTTAGCTAGTTAGCTAACATTACCTGTCTGGCTTACTAGCTAACACTACATGTATGATCTGTGTAGTAATATTATCCGTATTTCATAGCCATTTGCATTGCTATTTATAGCTAGCTAACATTGAACGGTACCCATAGTTGGTTACCTTTAGCTACCAGCAGATTCAGGTAGTAACATTATGAGTTGGGATTATGGTTCATTGTTAAGCTAGCTAACTAACTGCATGTCTAAACAAAAGACTCAACTATGCAAGTAACCATTTCACTGTTCCGTTTACACCTTCTCTATCCTGTGCATGTGACAAATGAACTTAGATTTGACTTGATATAGTCTGTGTTTACCAGAGTGAAGAAGAACATGACCTGCACCACTCTGGTACACTCTGAAATAGGGGTAGATAGCCAGAGGGAATTTACAAATGCATCCTTTGAATTTAGCGAGCTGTTTTAGCTTGCCACCACATCATGTATGTTGGATATATATGTTGGATATAATTGAATGTTCAATGCTAGCTAGTTTATGTTAAATGTTGCTTTCAGTGAGGGTTGGGTTTCTCTGAGAGCAATATAGCTAGAACTGGCTAACTAGCTAGATTATTTCTAGCTAAAAAGGTAGTTGGTCTGGAGCCTCATCTGCCTATGTGTCACGAATATTACCGAAGGTGACTCCCCTTCTTGTTCGGGTGGCGCTCGGCGGTCGTCGTCGCCGGTCTACTAGCTATCGCCGATCCGTTGTTCTGTGTTCGTTTAGTTTTGTCTAATTGGTAGCACCTGTTTCTAGTTTGATTGTTAGGATAGGGTATATATAGTCTGTTTAGCCCGCTTCTGTTTCGTGCGTGTCATGCTTTGTCATTGATTATCATGTCTTGTCTCTGTGCTTCCCTTCTATTCGTTTCCCTCTGCTGGTCTTATTAGGTTCTTTCCCTCTTTCTATCCCTCTCTCTCCCCTCCCTCTCTCCCTCTCTCGCTCTCTCTCTCTATCGTTCCGTTCCTGCTCCCAGCTGTTCCTCATTCTCCTAACTACCTCATTTACTCTTTTCACACCTGTCCCCTATTTTGCCCTCTGATTAGAGTCCCTATTTCTCCCTCTGTTTTCCGCTTCTGTCCTTGTCGGATCCTTGTATGATGTTCGCTGTTCTGTGTCCTTGTTCCGCCCTGTCGTGTTTTACCTTCTTCAGATGCTGCGTGTGAGCAGGTGTCAATGTCAGCTACGGCCGGTGCCTTCCCGAAGCGACCTGCAGTCTGTGGTCGCGTCTCCAGTCATTCCTCTCTACTGACGAGTGGATTTCAGTTTTCCTGTTTTTGCTTTCACCTAGATAATATCCAGGATTATCGCTTTTGTCTAAGACTGGAATAAAGACTCTGTTTTCGTAAAGTCGCTTTTGGGTCCTCATTCACCTGCATAACAGTGCGGGCTTGTTCGTCTGTTTTGTTGGTTGAGTGTATTTTGTTGTATTTTGGGTTACACGCTGTCCGGTTATATTTCTGTTCATTTGTGTTTTCACTTTGTACATGTTGTGTTTCGGGACATTAAAGCGTGTTGTTTTTCCCACATCTTTGCTCTCTGCGCCTGACTCCACACCTCTTCACTCATAATTGTGACACTATGGACAGACCACAGCCAATGTAAGTTAGTCTTTTGTATAATTTAGTTAGCTAGTTCCTGAACATTAACCCCTTGTTCTTCATCTTGTGTGGAATAGTTTCACTGACTCTCTGTCTCTGCATTATCCACAGGGTAACTGTCAACTTGTGAGTTAAGGTTAACTTGTGAGGTAATGAAATCTGCATTGTAAGCATCAATTTGATGTTCATGAACATTAACCTGGAATTCTTCATCTTGTGTGGAATTTCATTTTTCTCTCATTATCCAGGGTTAACTCAAATAGTCTGTGTAGCTATTGTCTTAGCTATTTATTTGAAATATACACTGAGTGTACAAACATTAGGAACACCTGCTCTTTCCATGACATAGACTGACCAGGTGAATCCAGGTGAAAGCTAGGATCCCTTATTGATGTCACCTCTTAAATCCACTTCAACCAATGTTGAAGGTGAGGAGACAGGTTAAAGAAGGATTTTTAAGCCTTGAAACGATTGAGACATGGATTGTGTATGTGTGCCATTCAGAGGTTGAATGAGCACAGTCCACCACCCAAAGGACATCCAGCCAACTGTGGGAAGCATTGGAGTCAACATTGGGCAGCATCCCTATGGAAGGCTTTCAACACCGACAAATTGAGGATGGTTCTGTGGGTAAAAGGAGGGGTTCAAGTCAATATTAGGAAGGTGTTCCTAATGTTTTGTACACTCTGTGTATGTCACTATATTAGGCTTATGTATGGGTGGACAGCAAAGTAGGAGCCATCCATGGTGCTGAAACTTGGGCAACTTAATAACTGCAGGGTAAAAACTTCAACCCTGATTCATTAAAACCTCACAAAAGACAGATATCTAAAACTGTTATGACAACACGGTAATGTGTCCAAGTTTAAAGACCACAGGAACAGCAGCACTCGAGGAGCTATCCATGGTGCTGAAACTTGAAACTGAGTAATAGGCTATGTTCGTGGATAAAACTTCAACCCTGTCCCACTTAACTCCCCAAAACGAAACAAACTGATAAACAATATTATCATAAGTCAATTAATGAGCATACCTTCTATTCACCAAGTTTAAGTTTCCATGTAAAAGGACGATGTAGGTTACCTACCTTCGTTTCACACAGCGCTTTAGGAGAAAACCGTCTTTATAGAAAAGCAAAACCGTGCCTTTCTTCGAAACCACTGAGGTACAGCCCTCGTTTTTGTTCTGTTTCCCTCGCATGGGCGAGACAGCGAGGGCAGGTGAAGCATGGACACGCGCGGGGAGAGTGACTGAAGCTCGATAGCCAGAACCGTAAAGACTAACGTCAGCGAGCGGTGGAGCGTTATTAAACCCAAGTGACGTCAGGCCCATTGTAGAGCGCGAGAGAGAGAGCTGAGAAGTCCGCCTCGCGATCACATGCTCAAAGGGAACCTCTACACCTGCCTGATGTGTTGATGTGAGGCGATAGATGACTGAGATTGAATTTGTGGAGCGGGAATACAGCTACTGTATGTATTGACTCTCATGGGCCAGGGGAAGATGTTTTGGTGTGGGGGTGCTGAGATAATTTTTTTCTCGCTGCGCTGCTGACGACTATGTTTGTACACTCATAGTGTAGTAATAGAGGGTTCAACACAGCACCACCACTACTATACCCCCCTTAGTGCTGCTCCACGTGTTACCAGGCCTTAACAGGCAGGCTGTAGAGGAATCAGTCAGCAGTCCATCTTTTCTGGAAGTAGATCCTGTTATGTTAGTCCTGCACTACCCTCTCCAGTCTACTCCACAAAACAGTTTAAATGGCAAGCGTGGTAACCAACATTTAGACTGGTGTCCAAGCTTACTGTACTACTCATTATGTAATGCAGTGAGGACAAGTTGCAGCCCCCCTTTTGTCAGCCAGCAGACCAGTTAAAAGTTTCGACACATCTAATCATTCAAGGGTTTTTCTTTATTTTTTACTATTTTCGACATTGTAGAATAATCGTGAAGACATCAAAACTATGAAATAACACACATGCAATCATGTAGAAATAAAAAAAGTGTTTAACCTGTTACTCCTACCCCCTACTGTTTCGAACATTCTGTTAAAAATCGCGCAACATTTCAGCGCCCTGCTACTCATGCCAGGAATATAGTATATGCATATGATTAGTATGTGTGGATAGCGAACACTCTGATGTTTCTAAAAATTGTTAAATCACGGCTGTGACTTTAACAGAACGTGAGTTTCATCGAATAGCGCAGGAAAAACCTGATCACTGAAAATGGAAATAAATATCCTTGCGCTTACTTCGAGGATTTGTTCAAAGTGAACCGAATTACATGAGACCGAGGTTTCAGCGCCTACAGCTACCACACGTTGTCTGGAGTCTTTGATTCGCAATTGATTCTTGGTCTAACCGGTTCAAGGGAACTCCTTCCCTGCTGTCTCCGACCGGATGTTTTGGTCGAGCTCTCTCCGGCCATGTTTTTTTCCAGATGACACTATAGAAGTTACATCATCTCCTGATTAATTTTATCACTTATTAACGTGTACTAATACCTAAAGTTGCATTACAAAAGTATTTCGAAGTGTTTTGTGAAAGTTTATCGTCGACTTTTTGAATTTTAAAAAATGACGTTACGTTATGAAACGCTCTTTTTTTCCGTTTATCATACAGTCTACATAGAACGATATCTAGGCTATATATGGACCGATTTAATCGGAAAAATACCCAATAGTGATTACGGGACATCTAGGAGTGCCAACAAAGAAGATGGTCAAAGGTAATGAATGTTTTATATTTTATTGTGCGGTTTGTGTAGCGCCGAATATGCTAATTATTTTGTTTACGTCCCCTGCGGGTCTTTTGTGGTGTTATATGCTATCAGATAATAGCTTCTCATGCTTTCGCCGAAAAGCATTTTAAAAATCTGACTTGTTGCCTGGATTCACAACGAGTGTAGCTTTAATTCAATACCCTGCATGTGTATTTTAATGAACGTTTGAGTTTTAACTAATACTATTAGCATTTAGCATAGCACATTTGCATTTCCAGAGCTCTAGATGGGACGCCTGCGTGCCAGGTAGGAGCAAGTGGTTTTAACAAATCAAAATATATTTAATATTTTAGATTCTTCAAAGTAGCCACTCTTTGCCTTGATGACATCTTTGCACACTCTTGGCATTCTCTCAACCAGGTTTACCTGTATTGCTTTTCCAACGGTCTTGAAGGAGTTGGTCTGCTTTTCCTTCACTCTGCGGTCCAACTCATCCCAAACCATCTCAAATTGGTTGAGGTCGGGTGATTGTGGAAGCCAGGTCATTTGATGCAGCACTCCATCACACTCCTTCTTGGTAAAATAGCCTGTATACAGCCTGGAGGTGTGTTGGGTCATTGTCCTGTTGAAAAACAAATCATAGTCCCACTAAGCCCAAACCAGATGGGATGGAGAATCACTGTAGAATGCTGTGGTAGCCATGCTGGTTAAGTGTGCCTTGAATTCTAAATAAATCACAGACAGTGTCACTAGCAAAGCACCCCCACACCCTCACAATGATCTTTGTGAGAGATTATCTCACAAACACATGGCAGTTGGAACCATAAATCCCAAATTTGTACTCATCAGACCAAAGGACAGATTTAAACCGGTCCAATGTCCAATGCTCGTGTTTCTTGGCCCCCGCAAGTCTCTTCTTATTGGTGTCCTTTAGTAGTGGTTTCTATGCAGCAATTCGAACATACAGGCCTGATTCACACAGTCTCCTCTGAACAGATGATGTTGAGATGTGTCTGTTACTTGAACTCAGTGAAACATTTATTTCGCCTGCAATTTCTGAGGCTGGTAACTCTAATGAATGTATTCTCTGCAGCAGAGGTAACTCCGGGTCTTCCTTTCCTGTGGCGGTCCTCATGAGAGCCAATTTGATCATAGCTCTTGATGTTTTTTTGACTGCACTTGAAGAAACTTGAAACGTTCTTGAAATTTTCCAGATTGACTGACCTTCATGTCTTAAAGTAATGATGGACTGTCATTTATCTTTGCTTATTTGAGCTGTTCTTGCCATAATATGGACTTGGTCTTTTACCAAATAGGGCAATCTTCTGTATACCCCCCCTACCTTGTCAAAACACAACTGATTGGATCAAACGCATTAAGAGGGAAAGAAATTCCTCAAATTAACTTTTGACATGGCACACCTGTTAATTGAAATGCATTCCAGATGACTACCTAATGAAGCTGGTTGAGAGAATGCCAAGAGTGTACAAACCATGGAATTAGTTTATCCAAACTTTATATATACAGTTGAAGTCGGAAATGTATATACACCTTAGCCAAATACACTTAAGCCAAAAACTCACTTTTTCCCAATTCCTGACATTTAATGAAGTAAAAATGTCCTGTCTTAGGTCAGTTAGGATCACCACTTTATATTAAGAATGTGAAATGTCAGAATAATAGTAGAGAGAATGATTTATTTCAGCTTTTATTTCTTTCATCACATTACCAGTGGATCAGAAGTTTACATACTCTCAATTAGTATTTGGTAGCATTGCCTTTAAATTGTTTAACTTGGGTCAAAGGTTTCGGATACAAGCTTCCCACAATAAGTTAGGTGAATTTTGGGCCATCCCTCCTGACAGAGCTGGTGTAACTGAGTCAGATTTGTAGGCCTCCTTGCTCGCATACACGTTTTCAGTTCTGCCCACACATTTTCTATAGGATTGAGGTCAGGGCTTTGTGATTACCACTCCAATACCTTTACTTTGTTGTCCTTAAGCCATTTTGCCACAACTTTGGAAGTATGCTTGGGGTCATTGTCCATTTGGAAGACCCATTTGCAACCAAGCTGTTACTTCCTGACTGATGTCTGGAGATGTTGCTTCAATATATCTACATAATTGTCCTGCCTCATATTGTGTGAAGTGCGCCAGTCCCTCCTGCAGCAAAGCACCTGCACAATATGATGCTGCCACCCCCTTACTTCCCAGTTGGGATGGTGTTCTTAGGCTTGCAAGCCTCCCCCTTTTTCCTCCAAACATAACGATGGTCATTATGGCCAAATAGTTATATATTTTTTGTTGTCTCCACAAAGTACAACCTTCGTCCCCATGTGCAGTTGCAAACCGTAGTCTGGCTTTTTTTCTGGGGGTTTTGGAGCAGTGGTTTCTTCTTTGCTGAGCGGCTTTTCAGGTTATGTCAATATAGGAATTATTTTTCTGTGGATATAGATACTTTTGTACCTTTTCCTCCAGCAACTTCACAAGGTCCTGCTGTTGTTCTGGGTTTATTTGCACTTTTCGCACCAAAGTACGTTCATCTCTAGGAGACAGAATAACTCTCCTTCCTGAGCATCATGTTGTCATTTTCAATTGTTCAAACTATGAAATATTGGAAGGTGAGAAAAGTGTACAATAGGGTTTTGAACAGTAGCCCTATACATCTACTCTATAATCCCCATTAATCATGCAACTGTGATGGCAACGATCCAGTCATCATGAACTGTGCGCCAGGTTCCAGGTTTAATCTGCTGTACGGTCTGCGGTCCATAATGATTCAAATAGGCTACATCTCCCAAATTATTGCAGAAGTTGTTATACTTTAGCCTAATATCATCCACTATTGTTAGCGGTCCCCATGAACAACCACACGAATGTGTCAGAGGAAAGAAAGTTACATTTAGTTAGGGATGTCGAGAATCTAAGCAGCTTTTCGCAGCTTTTTGTTAAAAATCGCGCAACATTTCAGCACCCTGCTATTCATGCCAGGAATATAGTATATGCATATGATTAGTATGTGTGGATAGAAAACACTCAGACGTTTCTAAAACTGGTTAAATCACGGCTGTGACTATAACAGAACGTGCGTTTCATAGAAAAGTGCAGGAAAATCTGATCACTGAAAATGGAAATAAATATCCATGCGCTACTTCCAGGAAATGTTCAAAGTGAACCGGATTAAATGAGGCCGAGCTTGCAGTGCCTACAGCTTCCACACGATGTCTAGAGTCTTGTCATTTGATTTGGCTTTGATCCTTGGTCAAACCGTCACAAGGGAACCGATTCCCTCCGGTCACCGACCGGATGTTTTGGTTGAGATTTCTTCAGACATTATTTTCCGACGGACACCTATAGAATTTACATCGCCTCCTGATGAATTTTATCGCTTATTAACGTGTACTAATACCTAAAGTTGCATTACAAAAGTATTTCGAAGTGTTTTGTGAAAGTTTATCGTCGACTTTAAAAAAAAAAAAAATGACGTTACGTTATGAAACGCAATTTTTTTCCGTTTACCACACAGTCTTCATAGATCGATATCTTGGCTATATATGGACCGATTTAATCGAAAAAAAGACCCAATAGTGATTATGGGACATCTAGGAGTGCCAACAAAGAAGATGGTCAAAGGTAATGAATGTTTTATATTTTATTTCTGCGTTCTGAGTAGCCCCTGGCAATCGCAAAATCTGTCGTTAGGTGACGGTGCAGTATTTGGAGGATACATGCTATCAGATAATAGCTTCTCATGCTTTCGCCGAAAAGCATTTTACAAATCTGACTCGGTAACTAGATTCACAATGAGTGTAGCTTTAATTCAGTATATTGTATGTGCATTTTAATGAAAGTTTGAGTTTTATCAAAAACTATACGTGGCGCACTTGAAATTTCCGCTGATATATGTTCCCACCACGGGACCACTGCCCTAACAAGTTTTAATGATGCAAAATGTAAGGAAACAAACACTAAAGTGACAGTTATAAATGTATGTGCGTATAACTAAAATCTAAAGGTGGCTACCAAATTTCATGTTTAACACTATACAAATTGAAAAAGGAAATACAGTAAAAAATGTTGCCATATATGCATGCCCTGACAGTTCTGCTTTACATAGAGACAAAATTTAAACGGTTTTAGAAGCTTTAGAGTGTTTTCTATTCGATAATATTTTTTATATGCATATATTAGCAACTTTTGACAAAAATGTATCCTGTTTAATAAGGGCACCAAATTCCCCCAGTAGGGGCAGTAAAACAGCCCTAGCACTGTCAGGTTAAACTTTATTGTGGAAAAGTAGATAAGTTGATGCGCTTCAGTTTGCTGGCATATAACTGGTCTCACATTTATCTCCAGTGATCATAAGGTAAAATAGATCTAAAACATGTCATTTATATTTACAATCCCTCATCCAAATACTAATTTACCTAGCCCTTATCAATTGCTTTTATCCACTTGTAATTTACAGTGCACGGAGAATGGTGTTATTTCCATCGGAAAGAAATGAAGTAGATGTTGTTCCACTTGGAACCGACTGGTTGCTTGACCTTATTCATCGTTTCACTGCGTGTAAAGTGGGTGGAATTATTTTGGAATTAAGTTAAAGTCAGAGTACAGCATATCTGTAGACACATCTCTGCCACACCTTTATTTATTTGATCTAGCATGCTATTCTCATGCTTAAGAAAAGTGCATAAATAGGGAATTGCGTTCGATTTTAGTGCTTTTAAATGAGACCAGAATTAATCATTTTTTTGCTTATTTCCAAGTGTTGCAGTCACTGCTATTTGCTTTAACCACTGTCGGTCTCCTGGTTACCAAGCAACCACATCCCTTAGATACATCTCTATTCTCTACCAAGATTTGGGGAGAGAGAGAGTGAGAATGGAGGAGAGAGAGAAGGGGAGTGTAATAGGTAGAGCAGAGGGAGGGAGAAACATGGATAAAAGGGAGAGAGGGAACGAGAGGAAGATAATCTCCCTTCTATGTGATGATCACAGCAGGTGAATTACCATTAACCATGCTGTCATGACATGGCCCTTTCTGGGTATAGATCATGGCATCCCCCTCTCTCTCTTTCCTACACCCAGGTTCTGTTATCTCAGGTGAAAAATTCCTGGAGGAGACTCTCTCCCCCTGGCCATGCAGAAAGAGACACATAGAGAGAACAAGGATTTCACATGGCAAACTACTAAATCCCCAAAATGGGGATTTGATACAAAATGTCCACTTGTGAGATGGTGGGAATGGTCCGTGGACACTTAATGGATGGGTATGTTGTATGTTGTGTGTTGTGAAATGATGTAAGGTGCTGTTAATCCTTTAATGAAAGAGGATTGTATTGCCTTTAAAGTTTAACCACCCCAGTGAGCACAGACATGATCTGGCATCATGGAACAACCCTTTTCTACTGTTTTTGAGGAAATCCTCTTTAGACCACATGTACCTCGATGGACACTGAGGGGGCACAGGTTGAGTTTAGACCACAAAAACCTCAGTGTCTGCTAAGGTTGCAATGGTTGTTGAATTCCTAACCATACCATGTGGAGCATTGGCTACACGGTTGGAAATGGTTCAACTTTGAGACTATCGATCCCTACCGAATAAGAACAAATCTTAGATAATAATTACTAGTCTGCAGCTAGAAATTTTGTCAACTAATTGATTCTCCTAACTAATTGATTCTCACACACACGCACACACAGTATGCACACACTCACCCTGAAATCTCTAAATGCCGCACCTTGTTTACCTCGATAAAGCTGTGCATGCCTACTAATTCCAACAGCCATTTGCAATGAAGCTAAAAAAAGAAAAAAAGAGGGAAAGGTGAGAAAGAGGATGAACAATGAGAAGAAAGGGTCAGGAGAGGGTTGAGGTAGAAGGATTTAGAGTGGATGGAAGAATGAAAGGGCAATGGAAGGAGAAGAATTTGTGTGGTGGGAGATGGTGAGAGAGAGGAATGGAGGGAAAGAAAGAGATGTGGGTGGATAGATAGAGTGGAAATGGGGTTATAGCTGAAGTGCAGTGCAGTTACAGTAAGAACTGGTAGAATTGGAACAATTCAAACTCCCACCTCATGGCCCAAAACAGAGGGATATACTACAAAATGAGATTAAGGAGTTTGCCAGCTAACTTTTCTGAAAATTCTGAAATAACTTGTTCGTTTTTATAAAACTCATTGATTCTGCTTTGTAGTATATACACCATTTAGATATGGAAAAGAACAAATCTCTCACGAAAACATGATGACTCATACACACAGTCCTCTCGTCCATAACAAAAAAAATCACACACACATGCAAGAATTAAGAATTCAGCGTTAGGCGAATTTCCTTGCCTGAAGGAGGATGTCGTTTCAGGAGGCACGTTTTCCTATGTACATGACATGCTCTCGTGGGATCCGTTTGCTTATGTTCACCAACTGTCTGTTTGTGATATCACTAGAAAAGGAAAACAGAAAGATGAAGTATACATAGACGTGTTATAATTGTTGTTGTTTCTCTCTGATGTCTGATTGGCCTTGCTCTAGGCTGTGAGAAGGAGACGCTGGCACACATTTTCTCTACCTCCATTGTTATTCCTATCTGGTTTAATCTGGGTTTAGGAACAGCTAATAGATGTTCACTCTCGGATTCATTCTCTGTCTTCTACAAGTGGGCATGTGCAGCAGGCCATTTCCCCCACACCGTCTTACACTTTTTCCCACCTTTTTCACCTTTTCTCTCCACCTCTTTCAGTCTCATTCCTGCATTCTCAAGCAGAGCCTCACAAGTCACACAGACACAGACACAGCCAGGGTGAAAGGACCAGCTGCCAGTGTGTATGTTTGTGGGAGTGTGTGTGTGATAACTGATTGCGTGTGGCATATCTGTGAGTGTGAAAGGATGTTATAAGGCCAATTCCCCTCACATTGTTTGTCTGACACCTGTGGCTGCTAACCTTTCTGAGTCACAATAAAGGGGGAGAGAAAGAGCGAGAGACATACACACACACACAGATAGAGAGCTGAAGAGAGAGAGAAATGCATAGACAGAATTGAAGAGAATGAATACGACAATATACAGTACCAGTCAAAAGTTTGGACACACCTACTAATTCCAGGGGTTTTCTTTATTTTTTAAAACGATTTTCTCCATTGTAGAATAATAGTGAAGACATCACAACTATGAAATAACACATTTAGTAATCATTTAGTAACCAGAAAATTGTTAATTACTTCTTCGGGATCGGTGCCCCTTCCACGGGACAGTTGAGCTAACGTAGGCTAATGTGATTAGCATGAGGTTGTAGGTAACAAGAACATTTCCAAGGACATAGACATATCTGATATGGGAAGAAAGCTTAAATTCTTGTTAATCTAACTGCACTGTCCAATTTACAAATACAAAAGAACGGTTTGTTTTTTCTTAGTATTAACTTTTACCAGATCTATTGTGAAATATTCTACTACATTCCTTTCACATTTCCATAAACGTCAAATAGTTTCCTTTCAAATGGTACCAAGAATATGCATATCCTTGCTTCAGGGCCTGAGCTACAGGCAGATAGATTTGGGTATGTCATTTAGGCGAAAATTGGGGGAAAAAAGGGGCTTAAAAAAAGATTTTTTAACTCTTGAGACAATTAAGACATGGATTGTGTATGTGTACCATTCAGAGGGTGAATGGGTAAGATAAAATATTTAAGTGCCTTTGAACGGGGTATGGTAGTAGGTGCCAGGCGCACCGGTTTGAGTGTTAAGAACTGCAATGCTGCTTGGTTTTTCACGCTCAACAGTTTCCCTTGTGTAACACGAATGGTCCACCACCCAAAGGATATCCAGCCAACTTGACACAACTGTGGGAAGCATTGGAGTCAACATGGGCCAGCATCCCTGTGGAAAGCTTTCAAGACCTTGTAGAATACATGCCCTAACAAATTGAGGTTGTTCTGAGGGCAAACATATTAGAAAGGGGTTCCTAATGTTTTGTAAACTCAGTGCATATTACATAGACGTGTTGGTATTATTACATAGACATTACATAGACGTTTTCATGCATTATTAGAATCATCCACGCACTATATGCGTTATTTGAATTGAGAGTCAAGGACCAGCAGTGAACAGTTTTATCCTTGACATGAGGGCTCCTTGAAACCCACTGTTACTGTGCCCTATAGATTCACAGTTAACCAATTTAGTGGTGTGTGCCATTTGGCACCGATTGTAATGGTGGTATATGACAGCTATTTGACAAGACCATAATGCTCATCAACAAATTTAAATGATGTTTGATCAACTTAAATGTTGTATAGACCTCCTTTATCTTTCCCCATAAAATCACATGGATTTTTGTGAAACGGATAAGCAGAAATTAGATTTTTTTTTCTTCAAATATGCGAAAACATGCCTTTTGAATTTTTTCTAATGCTAGTAGCTAGTGGCCTAGTCAAGGATGTATCACGCAAAAATATTGGGACAATACACTCTACAGAAACCAAGTGGAACAAAAGTTAACCTTGAATTGGGAGGTTTAAAATATCCCTCTTGGGCCAATTTGACCTGTTTTAAGAAATGCCATTTGTTGGTGGATATAAAGTCTAAGATCTTTGATAGCCTGATGCGGAATTTCCTACAGGAAATAATCACTGCCAACTGGTCAGCTTTTCATAGGGCTTAATGTGCCAGGTTATGTAATGAGAAAAGCTAACGTAGCATTGCAAACAAAAATGTCAACTTTAAAGTTTAATGTTCGCAAGTATGGACCCATTCTATTCTTATTTACAATCTAAATGACTCCAAAATGACCCAATACATTATTTACCTTTAATTTCTAATTGGACACAACATAATCTGAAACAATACCAAACCAAAATAAACATACAAAATGGCGTAGTCACAAGCTTGATGGTAGCCATTGCATGCTAGGAATATAGGATCAAATACTGAACTTTTGACTACTTTAAAACACATATTGGTGAATTGGTACTTAGGACACATTCAAATGGGGGGACTAGATGCGTAAAGTGCTTTGATTTCTAAACAGTAAAACAGATGTGTATGAAAATACCCTCAAATAAAAGGTGACATTCTGTACTGTCGCTTTGAGGGTAGAACCAACTTAAACGCTTTAGCTTCACTATCCAAATAAATATGTAGGGGAGTCTATTTTGCCCTTTTTGGTTGGAAAATAAGACCAAGCCATAGTTGACACTTCTTCATAGTGTCTTCTTTCTTTCCTCTCCTCCTTTGCCTGTTTCCATCCTCTACTGCTGTCACTCTAAAATAACTGCACATGACAGTACACAGTGCTCATTTATTGAGAATTATTTATCTGTTAGTGACACTCCAAAATTTGGACACACAGGGCATTCAAGGGTTTTTCTTTATTTTTACAATTTTCTACATTGTAGAAGTGTCATGTATTGTCATGTCTTGTCCCAGTGCTTTCTCTTCTCTTCTTTTCCCCCTGCTGGTCGTATTAGGTTTCTTTCTCTCTCTCTATCTCTCTCTCTCTCTATCGTTCCGTTCCTGCTCCCAGCTGTTCCTCATTCTCCTAACGACCTCGTTTACTCTCTCACACCTGTCCCCTCTTTTGCCTCTGATTAAGTCTCTATTTCTCTCTCTGTTTCTGCTTCTGTCCTTGTCGGATTCTTGTTTGCTTTGCCCTTGTTCCGTCCTGTCGTGTTCTGCCTCTTCATCAGATGCTGCGTGTGAGCAGGTGTCTCTGTCCTCTACGGCCCGCGCCTACCCGAAGGGACCTGCAGTCTGTTGCCGCTAGTCCTGCTATTCTCCTCTACAACTAGAGGATTTATGTTTTCCCTGTTTGGACACCTCCTGTAAGATTGAGGATTTATGTTTTCCCTGTTTGGACATTAATAAACTCAGTTTCTGTTAAGTCACTTTTGGGTCCTCACTCACCTGCATAACAAGAAGGGTAGTGAAGGAATCAAAATGATGAAATAACACATATGGAATCATGTACAGTAATAACTAAAATAACCCATCTTTAAAGTAGCTATCCTTTGCCTTGATGACAGCTTTGCACACTCTTGGCATTATCTCAATCAGACAGCAGAGTGAAGGAAAAGCAGCCAACAACAGCTCAGCATATGTGGGAACTCCTTCAAGACTGTTGGAAAATCATTCCAGGTGAAGCTGGTTGACAAAATGATTGGTAGAATCTCAAAAATATTGTTTAATTAGTTTAACAAGTGACATCAATAAGAGATGGAATTCAACTGGATTCACCTGTGTAACGAAGTTCGTCTGTTGTTTGAAGAGAGTCAGACCGAAATGCAGCGTGTAGGTTACTCATGACTTTTAATGAAGATAATGCGGTACATGAAATAACTGAAGAAGAAAACAACAAACGAGTGAAACTAATTACAGCCTATCTGTTGACTAACACAGAGACAGGTACAATCACCCACGAAATACAACGCGCACTCAGGCTACCTAAATACGGTTCCCAATCCGAGACAACGAGAATCAGCTGACTCCAATTAGGAATCGCCTCAGGCAGCCAAGCCTAACAGACACATCCCTAATAATACACACTCCCAATTACTACAAACCCCAATACGAAATACAACATATAAACCCATGTCACACCCTGGCCTACCCAAACATATAACAAAAACACAAGATACAATGACCAAGGCGTGACAGAACCCCCCCCTAAGGTGCGGACTCCGGGACGCACCTCAAGAGCATAGGGAGGGTCCGGGTGGGCGTCTGTCCATGGTGGCGGTTCTGGCTCGGGACGTGGACCCCACTCCATAAATGTCCTAGTTCCTCCCCTTCGCGTCCTAGGATAATCCAGCTTCTCCGCCGACCATGGCCTAATAGTCCTCACCCTGATTCCCACATAACTGAGGGGCAGCTCGGGACCGAGGGGCAGCTCGGGACAGAGGGGCAGCTCAGGACAGAGGGGCAGCTCAGGACAGAGGGGCAACTCAGGACAGAGGGGCATCTCAGGACAGAGGGGCAGCCCGGGACAGAGGAGAAGCTCGGGACAGAGGGGCAGCTCGGGACAGAGGGGCAACTCAGGACAGAGGGGCATCTCAGGACAGAGCGGCAGCCCGGGACAGAGGGGCAGCTCGGGACAGAGGGGCAGCTCGGGTCAGAGGGGCATCTCAGGACAGAGGGGCAGCCCGGGACCGAAGCAGCCCGGTACTGAGGGGAAGCCCGGTACTGAGAGGCAGCCCAGTACAGAGAGGAAGCCTTGTACTAAGAGGAAGCTCAGTACTGAGAGGAAGCTCAGGCAGGTAGTAGGCTCCGGTAAATCCTGGCTGGCTGGTAGAACTGGATGATTCCGGTTGTCTGGCCGATCTAGAAGATCTTGGCAGACTGGCACTTCTGGCGGATCCTGTCAGACTGGCACTTCTGGCGGATCCTGGCAGAATGGTGACGCTGGGCCGACTGGCGGCGCTGGGCAGACAGGAGACTCCGGCAGCGCAGGAGAGGAGAAAGGCTCTGGCTGCGCTGAACAGGCGGGAGACTCCAACAGTGCAGGAGAGGAGAAAAGCTCTGGCTGCGCTGAACAGGCGAGGCGCACTAGACGCGCTGGGCCGACTGGTAGCACTGGTGGCGCTGGACAGACAGGAGACTCCGGCAGCGCAGGAGAGGAGAAAGGCTCTGGCTGCGCTAAACAGGCGGGAGACTCCGATAGCGCAGGAGAGGAGAACAGCTCTGGTTGCGCTAAACAAGCGGGAGACTCCGGCAGCGCAGGAGGGGAGAAAAGCACTGGCTGCGCTGAACAGGCGAGGCGCACTGGAGGCCTGGTGCGTGGTGCTGGAACTGGTAGTACTGGCGCGAGGACACGCACAGGAAGCCTGGTGCGGGGAGCTGCTACCGGAGGACTGGTGTGTAGAGGTGGCTCTGGATAGACCGGACCGTGCAGGCGCACTGGAGCTCTTGAGCACCGAGCCTGCCCAAGCTTGGTGCCCACTCTAGCCCGGCCAATAGGAAGGGCTGGTATGTGCCGCAGCTGGCTCTGCACCCGCACTGGTAACACCGTGCGCTCCATAGCATAACACGGTGCCTGCCCGGTCTCTCTAGCCCAACGGTGAGCACAGGGAGTATGCGCAGGTTTCCTACCTGGCATAACTATTCTCCCTTTTAGCCCCCCCCAATATTTTTTGGGGGGTGACTTTCCGGTTTCCAACCGCGTCGCCGTGCTGCCTCCTCATACATGCGCTTCTCCGCTTTTGCTGCTTCTATTTCCTCCTTGGGACTGCGATATTCTCCCGGCTGCGCCCAGGGTCCTTTACCGTCTAATTCCTCCTCCCATGTCCAAATCTCCAAATGATGCAGTCTCTCCCATTGCAACTGCTCTTCACGATTAACAGGGAGAGTAGGCTCAGGTCTGATTCCTGACTCAGCCACTCTCTCTCTGCGCTTTCCCCGTTACCTTCGGTTTTCGCTCTGTATAACCGTGCTTTCCTTTTCGATTCCATACGTGTATAGCCCTCTTCGCATTGCTGTAGGGAATCCCAGGCGGGCTCCTGCACTCGCTCTGGGTCGGCCGCCCACCTGTCGATTTCTTCCCACGTCGTATAATCCCTGCTTCTGCCGTCCATAACGTCCTCCTTTAGATCCTGCCAGTTCACACGCTGCTCGGTCTGTGAATGGTGGTGGGTGATTCTGTAACAAAGTTCATCTGTTGTTTGAAGAGAGTCAGACCGAAATGCAGCGTGTAGGTTACTCATGACTTTTAATGAAGATAATGCGGTACATGAAATAACTGAAGAAGAAAACAACAAACGAGTGAAACTAATTACAGCCTATCTGGTGACTAACACAGAGACAGGTACAATCACCCACGAAATACAACGCGCACTCAGGCTACCTAAATACGGTTCCCAATCCGAGACAACGAGAATCAGCTGACTCCAATTAGGAATCGCCTCAGGCAGCCAAGCCTAACTAGACACACCCCTAATAATACACACTCCCAATTACTACAAACCCCAATACGAAATACAATATATATAAACCCATGTCACACCCTGGCCTACCCAAACATATAACAAAAACACAAGATACAATGACCAAGGCGTGACAACCTGGTCAGTCTACTGTATGTCATGGAAAGAGCAGGTGTTCTTAATGTTTTGTACACTCAGTTTATGTAGGCCTAATACACTTGATTATTATCAGTGTGCTTGTCTACAATGCTGAGGAAAGATGCAACTCACTGAATATGGGCTTCCTTCAATCTTCATTTTCAATGTGTGAGCTACACTTCCCTACGCAACATACTAACACAATAAATATAATTCTATATTTCAAAGGAAAAACTATATCTCGCCTAAGATTCAAATTTGCCTCAAACAGAGAAAATTAGTTATTTGTCCAGTCAAAATTTAACATGCTTTAGTAAGTTTTATATATTTTTTAAACCTTTATTTAACTAGGAGAGTCAGTTAAGAACAAATTCTTACTTACAATGACAGCTTACCCCAGCCAGGACGAGGCTGGGCCAATTGTGCACCACCCTATGGGACTCCCAATCACGGCAGGTTGTGATACAGATTGGAATTTAACCAGGGTCTGTGTGACTGGTATCTACTGCTTACATAGTTCCATGTGAGCCACTGGCTTAATCCCATTCTTTAACTTTTAATATTTGGTTGAGTTGGAGACGTGAATCCAACATATCATTTGTTAACTTGTCAACAAGTTAATAGGCTGTTGCATTTCAGAGATGTATCTTCTGCTTGGATAGTTCCAGTTTGTTTTCAAATTAATAATTGATATGTTGGATTCACATCTCCATCTCAACCAAAATTGAAGTGAAAGAAAATGCACTTAAAATAAAGTTTGATTTGATATAGTCCTATTCTTTCAATTAGAGTTTTGGCTGAGATGGAGAAGTGAATCCAGCATATCAATCATTAATTGAAGACAAACTGGATTTAAAGGGGTGACAGTGTCAGCCTAGTGGTTAGAGCGTTGGACTAGTAACAGAAAGGTTGCCAGTTCAAATCCCCGATCTGACAAGGTAAAAATGGGTTGTTCTGCCCCTGAACAAGGCAGTTAACCCAGGCCATCGTGAAAATAAGAATGACTTAAGAATTTGTCCTTAACTGACTTGCCTAGTAAAATAAAACATATTTTTAAAAAGCCAGACTAAATCAGTGGCACAGATTGGACTGTCAAAGCAGAAGATACAGTACATCTCCTTCAAATGTTGATATTTGGTGTTGACAACCAAACACTATTCAATATCACTAAGTATCATTACATTTGAAATCAAGCAGAGATTATTGTATTGTTTATTTTTAGTTGAATTCTGGGATGAATGTAATCAATAGCTGTTGATTACTTGGCAAATACTATATAGGCCTAAATAGCATCACTGATGATATGAGTGATAAAGTACGGTCACATTTCATTTGCTCTGTTAAACCTACCCTTTGGAATGACTTTGATAACAACAATTAATCTATTTTGTTTTTAAGTGGAGAGCGCTCAACAGTCATTCGTGTGATAGCACATCGGTAATAGTCAGCAACAAATATCAAAGCTAAGCAGGCCTGGGCATAATTTTTATTTGATTTATTTTACCTTTATTTAACTAGGCAAGTCAGTTAAGAACAAATTCTTATTTTCAATGACGGCCTAGGAACAGTGGGTTAACTGCCTGTTCAGGGGCAGAACGAATTAAAACCCTGGATGGGAGACCAAAGGATAAATTCTCCTGTAGGAGGTGCTACCCAGCCTATTGGTTTTTATTGTTGTCTGATAGTGGACATGACAAGATTGGACAAGATCTGACGTTGTTTTCAAGACACCAATTCAACATATTTTATACAAGGTTTTTCTACGTTGAAACTGATGACATAATCCCGAGATTGAAATTTCAGCCTTAGATCTTTTTCAAATCCAATACATTTTCCATGTAGATTCCATGCCACATTAAGTTGACAAATTACGTTAACAACGTTGATTTCCACCATTTTGTGCCCAGTGGGAAGAGAGCAGAAGACAACAGAAACGTTTGAAACTGAGAGAAACATGTTCATAAGAGAAGAGACCATGGGGCGCAAGACAGATTTGGAGATGATTAAGGAGACATGGAGGGAGAAAGAAATGTGGGTATTTTTACAGCCCTGATCATGACCAATAATAACTAGTAAATGTGGAAGCTGTTCAGTCATCTACACAGCTGATTAGCCACCTCAGGATTCTCATGTCATCCTCCTGGAGGGTAGCCACACTACACCACACGCAAACCCCATGCACGTGATGCCCATTTATGACTGTCTGGAGCCAAAATGGAGTTGAAAAGTATTCACACCTCTACTTTTTCCATATTTATTTGTATTACAGACTAAAAATGCCTACAATGGATGAAATTGAGATTATGGGTTTCAGGCCTACACACAATACCCCATAATGTCAAAGTGGAATAATGTTTTTTGACATTTTTACAAATTAATTAAAAATCAAAAGCTGACATGTCCTGAGTCAATAACAATTCAACCCCTTTGTTATGGCAAGTCTAAATAAATTCAAGAGTAAAACGTTTCTGAACAAGTGACATGACCAAGTTGGGTCTCGCTGTAAAAAGTGTTCAGCTTATTAAGCCTTCATAAAGCCTTCATAATGCCTTCATAAGCACTACATACATGTGTTACAAAGCATCTATAACCGAATGTCATGCTTTATAAAGAGTTCATAAATGTAGCATAACTGTGTGACATAATCACCAATGTCAAATGTGACATAACCCACTATGTCGAATATGATATTATTTTTTTATTTTTTTTATTTCACCTTTATTTAACCAGGTAGGCTAGTTGAGAACAAGTTCTCATTTGCAACTGCGACCTGGCCAAGATAAAGCATAGCAGTGTGAACAGACGACACAGAGTTACACATGGAGTAAACAATTAACAAGTCAATAACACAGTAGAAAAAAAGGGGAGTCTATATACAATGTGTGCAAAAGGCATGAGGAGGTAGGCGAATAATTACGATATTGCAGATTAACACTGGAGTGATAAATGATCAGATGATCATGTACAGGTAGAGATATTGGTGTGCAAAAGAGCAGAAAAGTAAATAAATAAAAACTGTGGGGATGAGGTATGTGCAAATGGGTGGGCTATTTACCAATAGACTATGTACAGCTGCGGAGATCGGTTAGCTGCTCAGATAGCTGATGTTTGAAGTTGGTGAGGGAGATAAAAGTCTCCAACTTCAGCGATTTTTGCAAATCGTTCCAGTCACAGGTAGCAGAGCATATACAGTGCATTCGGAAAGTATTCAGACCCCTTGACTTTTTCCAAATTGTGTTACATTACAGCCTTATTCTAAAATTGATTAGATAGCAAAAACACGTTTTTAGAAATTGTTGCAAGTCAAGGGGTCTGAATACTTTCCGAATTCACTGTAAACATGTGCTTTATAAAGGGTGACATGTTGTGCTGAAGGATAGCATACGCCATGTGATTTCATGTTAGTCACATTACACCTAATCTCGTTCCAAGGCACGTCCGGCCAAATGCGAGGAAGGTCTGGTGGACCAACGCATCAAACTTGGCTTTCATTAGTAAGGGTTAGGTTTCAAATCAAACTTTAAGAAGATAAATTGTGGAAATTGACCAATACAATGACCAAGGCGTGACAGAACCCCCCCCCCCCCTAAGGTGCGGACTCCCGGACGCACCTCAAGAGCATAGGGAGGGTCCGGGTGGGCGTCTGTCCATGGTGGCGGTTCTGGCTCGGGACGTGGACCCCACTCCATTAATGTCCTATTTCCTCCCCTTCGCGTCCTGGGATAATCCACCTTCTCCGCCGACCATGGCCTAATAGTCATCACCCAGATCCCCACATAACTGAGGAGCAGCTCGTGACAGAGGGGCAGCTCGGGACAGAGGGGCAGCTCGGGACAGAGGGGCATCTCGGGACAGAGGGGCATCTCAGGACAGAGGGGCATCTCAGGACAGAGGGGCAGCCCGGGACAGAGGGGCAGCCCGGGACTGAGGGGCAGCTCGGGACAGAAGCAGCCTGGTACTGAGGGGAAGCCCGGTACTGAGAGGAAGCTCAGTACTGAGAGGAAGCTCAGGCAGGTAGTAGGCTCCGGTAAATCCTGGCTGGCTGGTGGAACTGGATGATTCAGGTTGTCTGGCCGATCTAGAAGATCTTGGCAGACTGGCACTTCTGGCGGATCTTGGCAGACTGGCACTTCTGGCGGATCCTGGCAGACTGGCGACGCTGGGCCGACTGGCGGCGCTGGGCAGACTGGCGGCGCTGGGCAGACTGGCGGCGCTGGCGGCGCTGGGCAGACTGGCGGCGTTGGGCAGACTGGGAGCACTGGCCGCGCTGGGCCGACTGGGAGCACTGGCGGCGCTGGGCAGACTGGGAGCACTGGCCGCGCTGGGCAGACTGGGAGCACTGGCCGCGCTGGGCAGACTGGGAGCACTGGCCGCGCTGGGCAGACTGGGAGCACTGGCCGCGCTGGGCCGACTGGGAGCACTGGCGGCGCTGGACAGACAGGAGACTCCGGCAGCGCAGGAGAGGAGAAAGGCTCTGGCTGCGCTAAACAGGCGGAAGACTCCGGCAGCGCATGAGGAGAGAAAAGCGCTGGCTGCGCTGAACAGGCGAGGCGCACTGGAGGCCTGGTGCGTGGTGCTGGAACTGGTGGTAATGGATCGAGGACACGCACAGGAAGCCTGGTGCGGGGAGCTGCTACCGGAGGACTGGTGTGTAGAAGTGGCTCTGGATAGACCGGACCGTGCAGGCGCACTGGAGCTCTTGAGCACTGAGCCTGCCCAAGCTTACCTGGCTCGATGCCCACTCTAGCCCGGCCAATAGGAAGGGCTGGTATGTGCCGCAGTTGGCTCTGCACCTGCACTGGAAACACCGTGCGCTCCATAGCATAACACGTTGCCTGCCCGATCTCTCTAGCCCAACGGTGAGCACAGGGAGTTTGCGCAGGTCTCCTACCTGGCATAACTATTCTCCCTTCTAGCCCCCCCCAATATTATTTGGGGGCTGTTTTTCCGGTTTCCAACCGCGTCACCGTGCTGCCTCCTCATACCTGTGCCTCTCCGCTTTAGCCACGTCTATTTCATCCTTGGGACGGCGATATTCTCCCGGCTGCGCCCAGGGTCCTTTACCGTCTAATATCATCTCCCAAGACCAGAAGTCCTCATATTGCTGCTCCTCACAATTAACAGGGAGAGTAGGCTCAGGTCTGACTCCTGACTCAGCCACTCTCTCTCTGCGCTCTCCCCCGTTACTTTCGGTTTTCGCTCTGCGTCACCGTGTTTTCCTTTTAGACTCCATTAGCCTGTAGCCCTCTTCGCACTGCTGAAGCGAATCCCAGGCGGGCGCCTGCACTCTCTCTGGGTCGGCCGCCCACCTGTCGATTTCTTCCCACGTCGTATAATCCATGCTTCTGCTGTCCATAACGTCCTCCTTTAGCTCCTGCCAGTTCACACGCTGCTCGGTCTGTGAGTGGTGGGTGTTTCTCTAACTACATTTGTCTGTTGTAAGAAGAGAGTCAGACCGAAATGCAGGTACATGAAATAACTGAAATACGAAAACAACAAACGAAACGAGAAACTAATTACAGCCTATCTGGTGAATACAACACAGAGACAGGAACAAACACCCACAAAATACAATGCGAACTCAGGCTACCTAAATACGGTTCCCAATCCGAGACAACGAGAACCACCTGACTCCAATTGAGAATTGCCTCAGGCAGCCAAGCCTAACTAGACACACCCCTAATCATACACAATCCCAATTAATACAAACCCCAATACGAAACACAACATATAAACCCATGTCACACCCTGGCCTACCCAAACATATACCAAAAACACAAAATACAATGACCAAGGCGTGACAATGATGACAAAAACTTTAATCAGTAAGGTCACTAGTATGGGAACAGAAGAGGAACACCTGGTGCGGTAGTCTCAGGTTGGACTACTTAAAATCATCTTGAATCTGACACACACACACACACACACACACACACACACACACACACACACACACACACACACACACACACACACACACACACACACACACACACACACACACACACACACAAATGCAAGTTTTGCAGGTCCATCAACCCATTTAAATACCTCTCACACCCTACAGTAACCTGTGGATCATAAGAGTACCTTCATAAATCAGCAGAACATTAATAACCTATTTATTGACACATTTATGCAGCATCCTATTATACTTCTGGGGTCCTTCTGTAGCTCAGTTGGTAGAGCATGGCGCTTGTAACGCCAGGGTAGTGGGTTCGATTCCCGGGACCACCCATATGTAGAATGTATGCACACATGACTGTAAGTCGCTTTGGATAAAAGCGTCTGCTAAATGGCATATATTATTATTATTATACTTAGTTTGAAGTGAGACACTGTCAGTCATTCATAAAACATCCATACATGCCTTGTATCATATGACGCAGTACTTACAATGCGATCAGACAGCTTTGGTGATTCATAACACATACAGTTAATGTCAGAAGATTAAATTGCTTAGGTTGGAGTCATTAAAACTCATTTTTCACACTCTCCACAAATCTCTTGTCAACAAACTATAGTTTTGGAAAGTCGGTTAGGCCATCTACTTCGTGGATGACACAAGTAATTTTTCCATCAATTGTTTACAGACATATTATTTCACTTATCATTCACTGTGCCGCAATTCCAGTGGGTCAGAGGTTTACATACACTAAGTAGACTGAGCCTTTAAAAATCTTGGAAAAATCCATAAAATTATGTCATGGCTTTAGAAGCTTCTGATAGGCTAACTGACATCATTTGAGTCATTTGGAGGTGTACCTGTGGATGTATTTCAAGGCCTATCTTCAAGCTCAGTGCCTATTTGCTTGACATCATGGGAAAATCAAAAGAAATCAGCCAATCAACCAAGTCTGGTTCATCTTTGGGAGCAATTTCCAAATACCTGAAGGTACCACGTTCATCTGTACAAACAATAGTACGCAATTATAAACACCATGTGAGCACACAGTCGTCATACCACTCAGGAAGGAAATGCATTCTGTCTCCTAGAGATGAACGTGCTTTGGTGCAAATCCCACAGACAGTGCAAATCAATACCAGAACAACAGCAAATGACCTTATGAAGATGCTGGAGGAAACAGGTACAAAAGTATCTATATCCACAGTAAAACAAGTCCTATATCGACATAATCTGAAAGGCCGCTCAGCAAGGAAGAAGCCACTGCTCCAAAACCGCCATAAAAAAGTCAGACTACGGTTTGCAACTGCACATGGGGACAAAGATCGTACTTTTTGGAGAAATGTCCTCTGGTCTGATGAAACAAAAATAGAACTGTTTGGCCATAATGACCATCGTTATGTTTGGAAGGAAAAGGGGGAGGCCTACAAGCCAAAGGAACATCGTCCCAACCATGAAGCACAGGGGTGGCAGCATCATATTGTGGGGGTGCTTTGCTGAAGGACGCACTGGTGCACTTCACAAAATAGTTGGCATCATGAGGCAGGACAATTATGTGGATATATTTAAGCAACATCTCAAGACAGTCAGTCAGGAAGTTAAATCTTGGTCGCAAATGGGTCTTCCAAATGGACAATGACCCCAAGCAATTTGTCGGTCGGGCCTGCAATAAAAACCAAAATTGTTTAAAGAAAATTGTGACAAATAAGGAAGTATACCAGTTTAATTTCAGGGTAAAGAAAATGACAGATGGGGCCATATAGATCAAAACATTGTTGGGAAGAGATTTTCGATATTCTGATTCCATGGCAACAACTGATACACAAAACGATGCCAGTTTCACAACTTTAAATTTAAAAATGTGATTTATTATTAAAATATAGTTTACTCTGTGTTGAATAAGATTATTTTAGTTTTTCCTCTAACTTATTCTGAGCCTCTATGGTTTTTATTGCTATCTATCTGTTCTGTTAGACCTTCTATATCCTTTTGTCACACCCTGACCTTTGAGATCCTCATTATTCTCTATGTTTGGTTAGGTCAGGGTGTAACTCGGGTGGGAAAGTAAATGTTTTCTATTTCTTTGTTTTTGGCTGTGTGTGTGGTTCCCAATCAGAGGCAGCTATCTATCGTTGTCTCTGATTGGGGATCATATATAAGTTGTCATTTTCCTTTTGTGGGATCTTGTTTACTGTTTAGTGTTTGTGCCTGACCGAACTGTTTGTTTTCACTTTGTTGTTTTGTTTAAGTGTTTTTTTTAATAGAAGGAATCATGAACACTTACCACGCTGCGCTTTGGTCCACTTTTCCTACCACCAACGAGAGCCGTAACAGAAGATCCCACCACCAACGGACCAAGCAGCGTGCCCCGGAGTGGAGGACATCATGTACATGGGAGGAGGTAATGGCAGGGCATGAGAGCCTGCCGTGTAAACAGGCGGAAGCAGCGAGGGAGGAACGGTGATGAGGCCAGGAGTCACGGCAACAACAGAAGCCTGAGAGGCAGCTCCAAAAAAATGTTTTTGGGGGGCACAAGGGGAGATAGGCGGAGTCAGGGTTTACACTTGAGCCAACTCCCCGTGCTTACCGCGGGGAGCGTTTGACAGGTCAGGCACCATGTTTTGCGGGGATGCGCACGGTGTCTCCAGTACGCATTCACAGCCCGGTGCGCTCTGTTCCAGCTCCCCGCAGCTGCCGTGCTAGAGTGGGCATTCAGCCAGGACGGATTGTGCCGGCTCAGCGCTCCTGGTCTCCGGTGCGTCTCTTTGACCCAGAATGTCCTGCGCCAGCTCTACGCACGGTATCCCCAGTTCACCAGCACAACCCAGTGCGGCCTGTTCCAGCTCCCCGCACTTACCGTGCTATAGCCAGGACACGTTGTGCCAGCTCTACGCTAGCGACGGTCCAGGGTCCAGAGCCTCCAGCGACGGTCCCCAGGCCAGAGCCTGCAGCGACAATCTGCGGTCCGGAGGTCCCGGCGACGATCCCTGCACCAGAGGCACCACCGAAGTGGGGGGAGGCCTCAAGCGGAGTGGGGACTGCGTCCCGCACCGGAGCCTCCACCGAGAGTAGATGCCCACCCAGACCCACCCCTATAGGTTCAGGTTTGCGGCCGGAGTCTGCACCTTTGGATGTCATAAGGTGAATGCACCAATTTGTAAGTCGCTCTGGATAAGAGCGTCTGCTAAATGACTTAAATGTAAATGTAAAAATAATTCTGATGTTTCCCATTCTTAAAATAAAGTGGTGATCCTAACTGACCTAAGACAGGGAATATTTTCTAGGATAGAATGTCAGGAATTGTGAAAAACTGTGTTTAAACGTATTTGGCTAAGGTGTCTGTAAACTTCCAACTTCAACTGTATTTATATCTATTTTTTGAGTTGCTTTATATAAAGCAAATTGAGGTGAGAGCATTGGAAATACATTTAGCACTTGATCTGCTGGTGGTGGCACCGTGGGGGCTAGGCATCTGGGGGGACGGGGGTGGTCTGCCGGTCACTGGGATGACAAACCAACTTGGGAGGGGCTTTAGCGGGTAAAGCCAAGCTCAAATGATGGAAAAATTTGAAAAAACATGCCTGAGAATAGCCTTGTTATGTAATGGCAGGCACACCTGCTGGACCCGTGGCCATTACGTGAGAGAGACTTGGAGGGAGGGGTGAAAGGGAAGGGAGATGAAGGGAAGGAGAGAGAGAGGACTAGAATGACAGTAATGGAGAACAAGTGATAGAGCGAGAGAGAGAGAAGGGGGAGAGTGAGAGATTGATCCAAAGATAGCTTTATTGATGAATCAGTTTGTTTCCCTAGACACACACACCTGGGGCCCATCAGGGCTGGATGACTGGCTGACAAAGCTCTCCATAGAGAATACAGAGTGATGAAGAGAATACTCAGCCAGCTTCGCTGAGATGTTAACATCATAACAGAGAATCAGCTAGAACATTCAACAAAGGATGACACGTGTCCATCTATACCCCTCCACAAAGGGTTAAAATATCAATCAAGCAGAAAATCATATGAGGGGGGAGAGATAAAATACCACAAGCACACGAGTGAGCCCCTTCCTATTTGTCTGTATAGGCACACTCATCTATATGATTGGTGATACAGACATCTCCCTTTAAGAGAACAGTACATGTCCAGTCATAAATATGAATAGGTCAGGGCACAGGGCACATCCACATGTATGCATTAAAAGCATGGCTAGATAAGTGGGGAATTGGAAAAGCCTTTCAGAATCTGCTTTTGTCAGGACTGTGTTTATTGTTTGACATCAGCCTTCAGATCAACCTTCTTTTTTTCAGATCTTCTCAACATGTCAATTCAACTTCCTGTGAGATGGATCTCTGCAGTGATGTGAAACCATGTGAGTGTATAATTGTGTTGAAGTGTCAGTGTAGTATGTGTGAGTGTGTATAAAGCCGGTGCAAGAGAATCAGTGCAGATAAGAAGTGAGTCAACGCAAATAGTCTGGGTCACCATTTGGTTAACTATTCAGAAGCCTTTTGGTCCCAGACTTGGCGCTCCGGTACCGCTTGGTGTGCGGTAGCAGAAAAACAGTCTATGAGATGAGTAGCTGGATTCTTTGACAATTTTTAGGGCCTTCCTCTGACAATCCCTTGTTAGAGGTCCTGGATGGAAGGGAACTCGGTCCCACTGGTGTACTGGGCAGTATGAACTACCCTCTGTAGCGCCTTACGATCGGATGCCAGCAGAGTATGTGAGCGGAGCGAGGAGCAGAGTGTGCCCAATTTGACTGGAGCTTGGAGCGAGATTCCCATAGGCTGGATAGTCATCCTTCTATCCTGCTCCAATTTCACTCCAGTAGCACTCCGGTAGCGTTCACTTCACAAGCTCAGGGCATGCCATGCCCAGCATGCATTTGTAGTCTACTTGTGTGCTGCTATAGCCCCTTGCTTCAGCTACTGTCATGGAGTTCGCTAAATATTTTCATAAAGAAACTGATAAAACACACAGGGGCAACATCAAGATGACTTCAGTCAGGAAGTTGAAGCTTGGTCGCAAATGGGTCTTCCAAATGGACAATGACCCCAAGCATACTTCCAAAGTTGTGGCAAAATGGCTTAAGGACAACCAAGTCAAGGTATTAGAGTGGCCATCACAAAGCCCTGACCTCAATCCTACAGAAAACATTTGACCCAAGATAAACCATTTGAAGGCAATGCTACCAAATACTAATTGAGTGTATGTAAACTTATGACCCAGTGGGAATGTGATGAAAGAAATAAAGCTGAAATAAATCATTCGCTCTACTTTTATTCTGACATTTCACATTCTTAAAATAAAGTGGTGATCCTAACTGACCTAAGACTGGGAATGTTAACTATGATTAAATGTCAGGGATTGTGAAAATCTTTCAATCGTTTAAATGTAGTTGCCTAAGGTGTTTGAAAAGTTTGGACTTCAACTGTATATAAATATAAAAGTAGGTGGACACCCATTACAATTTGTGGATATAGCTATTTCAGCCAAACCCATTGCTGACAGGTGTGTAAATTCTGTCATTTGGCACTGTCATTTGATGCTACCTTTCCAAAAATCATTGCATTTTGGAGCATTGGAAATGTATTGTCTGGAG
Organism: Oncorhynchus gorbuscha; assembly: GCF_021184085.1. Classification (NCBI taxonomy): domain Eukaryota; kingdom Metazoa; phylum Chordata; class Actinopteri; order Salmoniformes; family Salmonidae; genus Oncorhynchus; species Oncorhynchus gorbuscha. The sequence continues at coordinate 43,835,627 of NC_060184.1, read as the reverse complement.
AGATATATCACACTTCACCATCTGGCAGACCGAGAGACAAATCCTGGTTTGGCGGATGCCAGGAGAACGGTCCTGCATAGTACCAACTGTAAAGTTTTGTGGAGGAGGAATAATGGTATGGGGCAATTTTTTTATGCTTCGGGCTAGGCCTTTAGTTCCCGTGATGGGAAATATTAATGCTACATTATTACAATGACATTCTAGACGATTCTGTGCTTCCAACTTTGAGGCAACACTTTGCAGTCTCACCATGACAAATCCCCCATTTACTAAGCAAAGTCCATTCAGAAATGGTTTGCCGAGATTGGTGTGGAAGAACTTGACCTGCCTGCACAGAGCCCTGACCTCAACCCCATCGAACACCTTTGGGATTAATTGGAACGCCAAATGCGACCCAGGACTAAACGCCGAACATCAGTGCCCAACCTCACGAATGCTCTTGTGGTTGAATGGAAGAAAATCCCCACAGCAGTGTTCCAACATCTCGTAGAAAGCCTTCCCAGAAGAGTGGAGGCTGTTATAGCAGCAAAACAGACTCCATATTAATGCCCATGATTTTGGAATGAAGTCTTCAATGAGCAGGTATCCACATAATTTTGTTAATGTAGTGTACATCCATCTGACGCTAGCTAACGCTAACTACAGTAGTACATCGATACTTGGATTCAAATAATATTGCGATATGTAACTGTATACATTTTTTCCCCATCACTAGGGGTGGTGGAGAGTGGTGGGAGATCCCCAGGAAACAGTTGGTCATATACATCCCAACAGATTGTTTGTGTGTGTGTGTGTGTGTGTGTGTGTGTGTGTGTGTGTGTGTGTGTGTGTGTGTGTGTGTGTGTGTGTGTGTGTGTGTGTGTGTGTGTGTGTGTGTGTGTGTGTGTGTGTGTGTGTGTGTGTGTGTGTGTGTGTGTGTCCTTTTGGTAGACACCACCGATTCAAATATTAAACATTGAATTTGGAAAAGTATGTAAATAATGTTTGAGTTAACATGGATCACTAAAAACACACAGTGCGTTCAGAAATTATTCACACCCCTTTACTATTTCCCAATTTTTGTTGTGTTACAAATTGGGATTAAAATGGATTTAAATGTAATATTTTAGCAACAATCTCCAAAAATTACTGTAATGTCAAATTGGAGGAAAAAGTAAAATACAATGCAAATATTAATGGGTAATAAAATACACATATATTTTGATTAGATAAGTATCCAACCCCCTGAGTTACAATAACCTTTGGCAGGGATTACATTTACATTACATTTAAGTCATTTAGCTGACGCTCTTATCCAGAGCGACTTACAAATTGGTGCATTCACCTTATGACATCGAGTGGAACAGTCACTTTACAATAGTGCATCTAAATCTTAAAGGGGGGGTGAGAGGGATTACTTATCCTATCCTAGGTATTCCTTAAAGAGGTGGGGTTTCAGGAGTCTCCGGAAGGTGGTGATTGACTCCGCTGTCCTGGCGTCGTGAGGGAGTTTGTTCCACCATTGGGGGGCCAGAGCAGCGAACAGTTTTGACTGGGCTGAGCGGGAGCTGTACTTCCTCAGTGGTAGGGAGGCGAGCAGGCCAGAGGTGGATGAACGCAGTGCCCTTGTTTGGGTGTAGGGCCTGATCAGAGCCTGGAGGTACTGAGGTGCCGTTCCCCTCACAGCTCCGTAGACAAGCACCATGGTCTTGTAGCGGATGCGAGCTTCAACTGGAAGCCAGTGGAGAGAACGGAGGAGCGGGGTGACGTGAGAGAACTTGGGAAGGTTGAACACCAGACGGGCTGCGGCGTTCTGGATGAGTTGAAGGGGTTTAATGGCACAGGCAGGGAGCCCAGCCAACAGCGAGTTGAAGTAATCCAGACGGGAGATGACAAGTGCCTGGATTAGGACCTGCGCCGCTTCCTGTGTGAGACAGGGTCGTACTCTGCGGATGTTGTAGAGCATGAACCTACAGGAACGGGCCACCGCCTTGATGTTGGTTGAGAACGACAGGGTGTTGTCCAGGATCACGCCAAGGTTCTTAGCGCTCTGGGAGGAGGACACAATGGAGTTGTCAACCGTGATGGCGAGATCATGGAACGGGCAGTCCTTCCCCGGGAGGAAGAGCAGCTCCGTCTTGCCGAGGTTCAGCTTGAGGTGGTGATCCGTCATCCACACTGATATGTCTGCCAGACATGCAGAGATGCGATTCGCCACCTGGTCATCAGAAGGGGGAAAGGAGAAGATTAATTGTGTGTCGTCTGCATAGCAATGATAGGAGAGACCATGTGAGGTTATGACAGAGCCAAGTCACTTGGTGTATAGCGAGAATAGGAGAGGGCCTAGAACAGAGCCCTGGGGGACACCAGTGGTGAGAGCGTGTGGTGAGGAGACAGATTCTCGCCACGCCACCTGGTAGGAGCGACCTGTCAGGTAGGACGCAATCCAAGCGTGGGCCGCGCCGGAGATGCCCAACTCGGAGAGGGTGGAGAGGAGGATCTGATGGTTCACAGTATCGAAGGCAGCCGATAGATCTAGAAGGATGAGAGCAGAGGAGAGAGAGTTAGCTTTAGCAGTGCGCAGCGCCTCCGTGATACAGAGGAGAGCTGTCTCTGAGAAACTTTTACACTCAACTGAATGACTAGTCTTGAAACCTGTCTCAGTTGAATGACTAGTCTTGAAACCTGACTGATTTGGATCAAGAAGGTCATTCAGAGAGAGATAGCGGGAGAGCTGGCCAAGGACGGTTCTCTCAATTCACGTTCAAGAGTTTTGGAGAGAAAAGAAAGAAAGGATACTGGTCTGTAATTGTTGACATCGGAGGGATCGAGTGTAGGTTTTTTCAGAAGGGGTGCAACTCTCGCTCTCTTGAAGACGGAAGGGACGTAGCCAGCGGTCAGGGATGAGTTGATGAGCGAGGTGAGGTAAGGAAGAAGGTCTCCGGAAATGGTCTGGAGAAGAGAGGAGGGGATAGGGTCAAGCGGGCAGGTTGTTGGGCGGTCGGCCGTCACAAGACGCGAGATTTCATCTGGAGAGAGAGGGGAGAAAGAGGTCAGAGCACAGGGTAGGGCAGTGTGAGCAGAACCAGCGGTGTCGTTTGACTTAGCAAACGAGGATCGGATGTCGTCAACCTTCTTTTCAAAATGGTTGACGAAGTCATCTGCAGAGAGGGAGGAGGGGGGGGGGAGGATTCAGGAGGGAGGAGAAGGTGGCAAAGAGCTTCCTAGGGTTAGAGGCAGATGCTTGGAATTTAGAGTGGTAGAAAGTGGCTTTAGCAGCAGAGACAGAGGAGGAAAATGTAGAGAGGAGGGAGTGAAAGGATGCCAGGTCCGCAGGGAGGCGAGTTTTCCTCCATTTCCGCTCGGCTGCCCGGAGCCCTGTTCTGTGAGCTCACAGTGAGTCATCGAGCCACGGAGTGGGAGGGGAGGACCGAGCCGGCCTGGAGGATAGGGGACATAGAGAGTCAAAGGATGCAGAGAGGGAGGAGAGGAGGGTTGAGGAGGCAGAATCAGGAGATAGGTTGGAGAAGGTTTGAGCAGAGGGAAGAGATGATAGGATGGAAGAGGAGAGAGTAGCGGGGGAGAGAGAGCGAAGGTTGGGACGGTGCGATACCATCCGAGTAGGGGCAGTGTGGGAGGTGTTGGATGAGAGCGAGAGGGAAAAGGATACAAGGTAGTGGTCGGAGACTTGGAGGGGAGTTGCAATGAGGTTAGTGGAAGTACAGCATCTAGTAAAGATGAGGTCGAGCGTATTGCCTGCCTTGTGAGTAGGGGGGGAAGGTGAGAGGGTGAGGTCAAAAGAGGAAAGGTGGAAAGAAGGAGGCAGAGAGGAATGAGTCAAAGATAGACGTGGGGAGGTTAAAGTCGCCCAGAACTGTGAGAGGTGAGCCGTCCTCAGGAAAGGAGCTTATCAAGGCATCAAGCTCATTGATGAACTCTCCGAGGGAACCTGGAGGGCGATAAATGATAAGGATGTTAAGCTTGAAAGGGCTGGTAACTGTGACAGCATGGAATTCAAAGGAGGCGATAGACAGATGGGTAAGGGGAGAAAGAGAGAATGACCACTTGGGAGAGATGAGGATCCCGGTGCCACCACCCCGCTGACCAGAAGCTCTCGGGGTGTGCGAGAACACGTGGGCGGATGAAGAGAGAGCAGTAGGAGTAGCAGTGTTGTCTATGGTGATCCATGTTTCCGTCAGTGCCAAGAAGTCTAGGGACTGGAGGGAGGCATAGGCTGAGATGAACTCTGCCTTGTTGGCCGCAGATCGGCAGTTCCAGAGGCTACCGGAGACCTGGAACTCCACGTGGGTCGTGCGCGCTGGGACCACCAGATTAGGGTGGCCGCGGCCACGCGGTGTGGAGCGTTTGTATGGTCTGTGCAGAGAGGAGAGAACAGGGATAGACAGACACATAGTTGACAGGCTACAGAGGAGGCTACGCTAATGCAAAGGAGATTGGAATGACAAGTGGACTACACGTCTCGAATGTTCAGAAAGTTAAGCTTACGTAGCAAGAATCTTATTGACTAAAATTATTAAAATGATACAGTACTGCTTAAGTAGGCTAGCTGGCAGTGGGTGCGTTGTTGACACTACACTAATCAAGTCGTTCCGTTGAGTGTAATAGTTTCGACAGTGCTGCTATTCGGGGGCTAGCTGGCTAGCTAGTAGTATTGTTTACGTTACGTTGCGTTAAAAGAACGACAATAGCTGGCTAGCTAACCTAGAAAATCGCTCTAGACTACACAGTTATCTTTGATACAAAGACGGCTATGTAGCTAGCTATGTAGCTAGCTACGATCAAACAAATCAAACCGTTATACTGTAATGAAATAAAATGAAAATGTGATACTACCTGTGAATGCGACCGGGTTGTTGAGTCTATTCAGAAGACGTTGGCTAGCTGTTGGCTAGCTGTCGGCTAGCTGTTGGCTAGCTGTTGACTAGCTAGCAGAGTCTCCTACGTTAAGGACGACAAATAGCTGGCTAGCTAACCGCGGTAAATTAAGATAATCACTCTAAGACTACACACTCTAAACTACACAATTATCTTGGATACGAAGACAGCAAAGACAGCTATGTAGCTAGCTAACACTACACTAATCAAGTCGTTCAGTTGAGTGTAATAGTTTCTCCAGTGCAGCTAATCAGTGGACGTTAGCTAGCTGGCTAGTGAAGACTACGTTAGGACGGCGAAATACGATAATTACGCAATTATCTTTGATACAAAGATGGCTATGTAGCTAGCTAAGAAGAAATTGCTAAGATTTAGACAAATTAAACCGTTGTGCTATAATGAAATGTAATGAAATGTAATGAAAAAGTTATACTACCTGTGGAGCGATGTGTCGATGCGACCGCTCGCTCCAACCCGGAAGTAGCACCTGTGTAACCCCGAATTACACCTGTGAGTCTTTCTGGGTAAGCCTTTTAGAGTTTTGCAAACCTGGATTGTACAGTATTTTCCGTTTATAGAGTTTTTAAATTCTTCAAGCTCTGTCAAGTTTGTTGTTAATCATTGCTAGACTGCCATTTTCAAATCTTGCCAAAACTGTGCCACTCAGGAACATTCACTGTAGTCTTGGTAAGTAACTCCAGTGTATATTTGACCTTGTGTTTTAGGTTATTGTCCAGCTGAAAGGTGAATTTGTCTCCCAGTGTCTGTTGGAAAGCAGACTGAACTAGGTTTTCCTCTAAGATTTTGCCTTTTTTTATCCTATAAAACATCCTGGTCCTTGCCAATGACAAGCATACCCATGACATAACACAGTCACCACCATGCTTGAAATTTGAAGAGTTAGTCCTGAAGTTATTTAGGCTTGCCCTAACAAAGAGGTTGAATAAGACATTTTAGCTTTTTATTCTTTATTCATTTGTAAACATTTCTAAAATCACAATTTCAATTTGACATTATGGGTTATTGTGTGTGTAGGCCAGTGACACAAAATCTAAATGTAATCCATTTTAAATTCAGGCAGTACGACAACAAAATGTGAAAAGTAAAGGGATGTGAATACTTTTTGAAGCCACTGTAACTTTGGCGCATATCTGTATCACAAAACTACAAGATCCATAGTGTTACAGTACAGTGTATATTACATACAGTGCATTCGGAAAATATTCAGACCCCTTTACGTTAGACTTTTCTAAAAATGGATTAAATCGTTGTTTTTCTCATCTACACAAAATAACCCATAATGACAAAGCATAAACAGGTTTAGAACTGTTTGCTAATTTATAAAAAAATTCTAAACTGAAATATAGTTACATAAGTATTTAGACCCCTTACACAGTACTTTGTTGAAGCACCTTTGACAGCGATTACAGACTTGAGTCTTCTTGGCACACCAGTATTTGGGGAGTTTCTCCCATTCTTCTCTGCAGATCCTCTCAAGCTCTGTCAGGTTGGATAGGGAGCGTCATTGCACAGCAATTTCCAGGTCTCTCCAGAGATGTTCGATCGGGTTCAAGTCCGGGCTCTGGCTGGGTTTTCTCCAGACGTGACCCTTGACATTCAGGCCATAGAGTTCCATCTTGGTTTCATCAGACCAGAGAATTTTGTTTCTCACAGTCTGAGAGTCTTTAGGTGCCTTTGGCAAACTCCAAGCGGGCTTTAATGCGGCTTTTACTGAGCACTGGCTTAATATCCATCTGGCCACTGTACCGTAAAGGCCTGATTGATGGAGTGCTGCAGAGATGGTTGTCCTTCTGGAAGGTTCTCCCATCTCCACAGAGGAACTCTAGCTCCCTGTTAGAGTGACCATCGGGTTCTTGGTCACCTCCCTGACCAAGGCCCTTCTCCCATTGATTTCTCAGTTTGGCCAGGATGTCAGCTCTGGGAAGAGTCTTGGTGGTTCCAAACTTAATCCATTTTAGAATGGTGGAGGCCACTGTGTTCTTTGATACCTTCAATGCTACAGGAATATTTGGGTACCTTTCCCCAGATCTTTGCCCCAATTTAATCCTGTCTCTGTGTTTGCCTTTCCAAATCATGTTCAATCAATTTACCACAGATGGACTCCAATCAAGTTGTAAAAACAGGTGAAGGATGATCAATGGAAACAGGTCGCACCTGAGCTGAATTTTGAGTCTCATAGCAAAGGGTCGGAATACTTACGTAAATAAGGTATAATTTTAAATTATTTACAGATTTGCTAAAATTTCCAAAAACCTGTTTTCGCTTTCTCATTATAGAGTATTGTGTGAAGATTACTTTACATTTTTTTTATTTAATCCATTTTAGAATAAGGGTGCTACGTAACAACATTTTTAAAAGTCAAGGGGTCTGAATAATTTCCAAAGGCACTGTATAACATATGTTAAGGTAAAAGCAAGATGACGTATAAGCAATGAGTTTTCTGCAATAGCTCCTAGTACTCTACAATGTGTTCAGCTCCTCCAACGTGATGTCTGAGTGGCCAGGGAACAGGGAACAGGACGACACAGGGACAGATAGACAGTGATATGAACAGCAGCTATAAATACAAGGCTGTGAAGGGAGAGAGAATCACAAAACTTTATTCTTACCCTGATTAATCTCTCCTGGCCTGTTGTTCCATCAGGAACCCACAGGAATGGTGTGTGTGTGTGTGTGTGTGTGTGTGTGTGTGTGTGTGTGTGTGTGTGTGTGTGTGTGTGTGTGTGTGTGTGTGTGTGTGTGTGTGTGTGTGTGTGTGTGTGTGTGTGTGTGTGTGTGTGTGTGTGTGTGTGTGTGTGTGTGTGTGTGTGTGTGTGTGTGTGTGTGTGTGTGTGTGTGTGTGTGTATACTGTATATATCTTTCTGATGGGATTAGGCTCCAAGGGCTTCAACGACACACACACACACATTCAGGAGGTTCTCCTTTGTGTTCTGAGTTCAATAGTAGTGCATGGGGGAATATATATTTGAATATTTATTTATGAGGTCTATATGGCCATGAGTCATTTATTGTATGTGTCCGACAGTCACAGTATAGCTACACAGAGTAAGAGAGGACTCAAACTGACATTGGGGCAAGAAGGTCTGCTGGATTGAAGAGTACATAAGGCTGCAGGGCCAGACGGATTACCAGGGCTTGTGCTCCGGGCATGTGCTGACCAACTGGCAGGTGTCTTCACTGACATTTTCAACATGTCCCTGATTGAGTCTGTAATACCAACATGTTTCAAGCAGACCACCATAGTCTCTGTGCCCAAGAACACAAAAGCAATCTGCCTTGAATGACTACAGACCCGTAGCACTCGCGTCCGTAGCCATGAAGTGCTTTGAAAGTTTGGTAATGATCCACATCAACACCATTATCCCAGAAACCCTAGATGCACTCTAATTTGCATACCGCCCAAACAGATCCATAGATGATGCAATCTCTATTGCACTCCACACTGCCATTTCCCACCTGGACAAAAGGAACACTTATGTGAAAATGCTATTCATTGACTACAGCTCAGCGTTCAACACAATAGTACCCTCAAAGCTCATCACTAAGCTAAGGATCCTGGGACTAAACACCTCCCTCTGCAACTGGATCCTGGACTTCCTGATGGGCTGCCCCCATGTGGTGAGGGTAGGTATATCAACACATCTGCCACGCTAATCCTCAACACTGGAGCTCCCCAGGGGTGCGTGCTCAGTCTACTCCTTTACTCCCTGTTCACCCAAGACTGGATGGCCAGGCACGACTCCAACACCATCGTTAAGTTTGCAGACAACACAACAGTGGTTGGCCTGATCACCGACAACGACAAGACAGCCTATAGTGAGGAGGTCAGAGACCTGGCCAGGTGGTGCCAGAATAACAACCTATCCCTCAACGTAACCAAGACGAAGGAGATGATTGTGGACTACAGGAGAAGGAGGACCGAGCACGCCCCCATTCTCATCGACGGGGCTGTAGTGGAGCAGGTCGAGAGCTTCAAGTTCCTTGGTTTCCACATCAACAACAAACTAGAATGGTCCAAACACACCAGGACAGTTGTGAAGAGGGCACGACAAAGCCTATTCCAAAACAGGAAACTAAGATTTGGCATGGGTCCTGAGATCCTCAAAAGGTTCTACAGCTGCAACATCGAGAGCATGCTGACTGGTTGCATCACTGCCAGGTACGGCAATTGCTCGGCCTCTGACCACAAGGCACTACAGAAGGTAGTGTGTACGGCCCAGCACATCACAGCCTGCCATCCAGGTCCTCTACACCAGGCGGTGTCAGAGGAAGGCCCTAAAAATTGTCAAAGACCCCAGCCACCCCAGTCATAGATTGTTCGCTCTACTACCGCATGGCAAGCAGTACCAAGTCTGGGACAAAAAGGCTTCTCAACAGTTTTTACCCCAAGCCAAAAGACTCCTGAACAGGTAATCAAATGGCTACCTGTACTATTTGCATTGTGTGCCGCAACCCAACACCCCCTCCCCCCAACCCCTCTTTCTACACTGCTGCTACTATCTGTTTGTCATATATGCATAGTCACTTTAACTAGCTCTGGATAAGAGCGTCTGCTAAATGACTTAAATGTAAATGTAAAACTATACATTCATGTAAATACTAGCTCAATTGGGCCGACCAACCACTGCTCCCGCACATTGGCTAACCGGGCTATCTGCATTGTGTCCCACCCACCACCTGCCAACAGCTCTTTTACGTTATTGCTACTCTCTATTCATCATATATGCAGAGTCACTTTAACCATATCTAAATGTACATATTACCTGAATCAGCCTGACTAACCGGTGTCTGTATGTAGCCTCGCTACTTCTATAGCCTCACTACTGTATATAGCCTGTCTTTTTACTGTTGTTTTATTTCTTTACCTATCTATTGTTCACTTAATACATTTTTTTGCACTATTGGTTAGAGCCTGTAAGTAAGCATTTCACTGGTCTGTTGTATTCGGCACACGTGACAAATAAACTTTGATTTGATCCACTGTTTAACTGTTCAGTCTGCTTTATCGAGAGATAGATGTAATGTTGAGTTAATGATTGACAGTTTTCTGAGGTGTGTTTGTATGTGTGCCAATGTGCATGTGTAAAGGGCCAAAGATAAGAGGGAGCAGATGGTGATGAGATGAGAATAATTAACATCCCTGACAACCATACACACACACACACACACGGCCTTGCCGGTTTTAGCCATGTATAGTTATAAACACTACAAGTTTTCACTTTATGGCTTACCAACTTGAATAGCAAGTCTCGGGATAGTCTAGTGAAAAGAACTGAAGCCTTAAGTAAGCCTTCAACAGTGTCCACAGCAAACCTCTTTCCATTTCTTCCACCTAAAGACAGTTTTCCTCATAACATTCAGCTAAAATATTTAAAATAACTTGTTAAAGAACATCCTTCTGGCTAAAGCTGCACTTTATTAACATTCATGGCATATATTTAATTGAGAAGAAAACAAACAATTTGGATGTATTCTGAAATGACTACAATGTAAAAAATAAAAATAATAATAAAAAATAAAAATAAATGGTCTGCCTTCTTTAGGGGCCTACCTATTGAAAGATGGTTGCCCAAAAAATTAGTTACTTTAAAAACTTCCCAGGTTGGAGGAATCCCATAATCCAGAAAAAGTAGGACATTTTATGAAAACCAATATATTCAACACCCCCACCTCCTCAACTCTCTCACATGACCATTAACTTTATTCCCCTCTCCAGTGTCCCATTACTCTGCTCCTTTCCCTGTGTGTGAATGTAAATTGTCCTAGTAATTTCCATACTGTAACAGTGCTTGACATTAGCTGTAAGTGTTCTCATCCGTACTCATTATTGTTATTAAATCTGAATGAGGAGCTGAGAGGCCATATGGACAGGGTCGCACCTTGGTGCACTCAGCGGGCATTAGGATCCCTACAAATCTGAATCTCTACAAATCAGCTGGGCTAGACAATCTGGACCCTCTCTTCCTAAAATTATCTCCCGCCATTGTTGCAAACCCTACTAGTCTGTTCAACCTCTCTTTCGTATCATCTGAGATTCCTAAAGATTGGAAAGCAGCCACAGCCACCCCCCTGTCATGACGTTGGCCTCTTTGGGTATAGCAAGCCCATCCCCCTCTCCCTGCCTCCCCTTTCCTCCTTCAACTAGGTTGCTGTGGTCAGAGAGACGTCGTAAATTCCTGAGAATCTCCTCATGGACACACAGTATAGAAAGAGTAGATTTTCATGGAGAACAAAGGAAATCCTTCCACCTCACAGAACTTGAGGTACGAACAAATGTCATGTTCCGGAGAAAGTATATCCAGCTACGAACTGGTCCGTTTGTTACAACTTGGGGAAGCTCATGGGAGATGGTGTGGCCACATTACCATAACGCTGTTTATATAATAGCCTCAGATATGAGGTTTACATCTAATTGTTGTATAAGATGAATGGGTGAGTATGATACTGTTTACACAATTTTACAATGTGATTTTGGACTGTTTAATGAAGGAAAACTAAAAAAGGGGATTGGATGTCATGTTTTGTCTTATATTGTCTTGTCATTTTGCTTTCCCTTCTGTTCGTTTTCCCCCTGCTGGTCTTATTAGGTTCGTTCCCTTTTTTCTCTCTCCCTCCCTCTCTCTCTTCTCTCTATCGTTCCGTTCCTGCTCCCAGCTGTTCCTATTCCCCTACTCAATCATCTAGTCTTTTCACACCTGTTCCGTATCTTGCCCTCTGATTAGAGTCCCTATTTCTCCCCTTGTTTTCCGTTTCTGTCCTGTCGGATCCTTGTATATTGTTCGCCGTGCTGTGTCTTTGTCTCGCCCTGTCGTGTCTTGTTTCCCTCAGATGCTGCGTGTGAGCAGGTGTCTGAGTCTGCTACGGTCGATGCCTTCCCGAGGCAACCTACAGTTAATGGTCGAGTCTCCAGTCTGTCCTCGTCACTACGAGTGGAATTAAGTTTTTTATGTTTTGTTTTCTGCTTTGATTGTCCAGGAGTATTGCCTATTTCCTTTACTGGAATAAAGACTCTGTTTTCGCCAAGTCGCTTTTGGGTCCTCATTCACCTGCATAACAGAAGGATCCGACCAAGAATGGACCCAGCGACTACAGATTCTCGTAACACTGCCGTCGAGATCCAAGGAGCCATGCTCGGCAGACACGAGCAGGAATTGTCTGCTGCTCGTCATGCCGTTGAGAACCTGGCCGCTCAGGTTTCCGACCTCTCTGGACAGTTCCAGAGTCTTCGTCTCGTGCCACCTGCTACTTCCTGGTCTGCCGAGCCTCCGGAACCTAGGGTTAATAACCCACCTTGTTACTCCGGGCAGCCCACGGAGTGCCGCTCCTTTCTCACCCAGTGTGATATTGTGTTCTCTCTCCAACCCAACACATACTCTCGAGAGAGAGCTCGGGTTGCTTACGTCATATCACTCCTTACTGGCCGGGCTCGAGAGTGGGGCACAGCTATCTGGGAGGCAAGGGCTGATTGTTCTAACAATTACCTGAACTTTAAAGAGGAGATGATTCGGGTTTTTGATCGTTCAGTTTTTGGTAGGGAGGCTTCTAGGGCCCTGGCTTCCCTATGTCAAGGTGATCGATCCATAACGGATTACTCTATAGAGTTTCGCACTCTTGCTGCCTCTAGTGACTGGAACGAGCCGGCGCTGCTCGCTCGTTTTCTGGAGGGACTCCACGCAGAGGTTAAAGATGAGATTCTCTCCCGGGAGGTTCCTTCCAGTGTGGACTCTTTGATTGCACTCGCCATCCGCATAGAACGACGGGTAGATCTTCGTCACCAAGCTCGTGGAAGAGAGCTCGCGTTAACGGTGTTTCCCCTCTCCGCATCGCAACCATCTCCCTCCTCTGGCTCAGAGACTGAGCCCATGCAGCTGGGAGGTATTCACATCTCGACTAAGGAGAGGGAACGGAGGATCACCAACCGCCTGTGCCTCTATTGCGGACTTGCTGGACATTTTGTCAATTCATGTCCAGTAAAAGCCAGAGCTCATCAGTAAGCGGAGGGCTACTGGTGAGCGCTACTACTCAGGTCTCTCCATCAAGATCCTGTACTACTATGTCGGTCCATCTACGCTGGACCGGTTCGGGTGCTACATGCAGTGCCTTGATAGACTCTGGGGCTGAGGGTTGTTTTATGGACGAAGCATGGGCTCGGAAACATGACATTCCTCTCAGACAGTTAGGGAAGCCTACGCCCATGTTCGCCTTAGATGGTAGTCATCTCCCCAGTATCAGATATGAGACACTACCTTTAACCCTCACAGTATCTGGTAACCACAGTGAGACTATTTCCTTTTTGATTTTTCGTTCACCTTTTACACCTGTTGTTTTGTGTCATCCCTGGCTAGTATGTCATAATCCTTCTATTAATTGGTCTAGTAATTCTATCCTATCCTGGAACGTTTCTTGTCATGTGAAGTGTTTAATGTCTGCTATCCCTCCCGTTTCTTCTGTCCCCACTTCTCAGGAGGAACCTGGCGATTTGACAGGAGTGCCGGAGGAATATCATGATTTGCGCACGGTCTTCAGTCGGTCCAGAGCCAACTCCCTTCCTCCTCACCGGTCGTATGATTGTAGTATTGATCTCCTTCCGGGGACCACTCCTCCTCGGGGTAGACTATACTCTCTGTCAGCTCCCGAACGTAAGGCTCTCGAGGATTATTTGTCTGTGTCTCTTGACGCCGGCACCGTAGTGCCTTCTTCCTCCCCTGCCGGGGCAGGGTTTTTTTTTGTTAAGAAGAAGGACGGTACTCTGCGCCCCTGCGTGGATTATCGAGGGCTGAATGACATAACGGTTAAGAATCGTTATCCGCTTCCCCTTATGTCATCAGCCTTCGAGATTCTGCAGGGAGCCAGGTTCTTTACTAAGTTGGACCTTCGTAACGCTTACCATCTCGTGCGCATCAGAGAGGGGGACGAGTGGAAAACGGCGTTTAACACTCCGTTAGGGCATTTTGAGTACCGGGTTCTGCCGTTTGGTCTCGCTAATGCGCCAGCTGTTTTTCAGGCATTAGTTAATGATGTTCTGAGAGACATGCTGAACATCTTTGTTTTTGTCTACCTTGACGATATCCTGATTTTTTCACCGTCACTCGAGATTCATGTTCAGCACGTTCGACGTGTACTCCAGCGCCTTTTAGAGAATTGTCTCTACGTGAAGGCTGAGAAGTGCTCTTTTCATGTCTCCTCCGTCACTTTTCTCGGTTCTGTTATTTCCGCTGAAGGCATTCAGATGGATCCCGCTAAGGTCCAAGCTGTCAGTGATTGGCCCGTTCCAAGGTCACGTGTCGAGTTGCAGCGCTTTCTAGGTTTCGCTAATTTCTATCGGCGTTTCATTCGTAATTTCGGTCAAGTTGCTGCCCCTCTCACAGCTCTTACTTCTGTCAAGACGTGTTTTAAGTGGTCCGGTTCCGCCCAGGGAGCTTTTGATCTTCTCAAGAAACGTTTTACGTCCGCTCCTATCCTCGTTACTCCTGACGTCACTAAACAATTCATTGTCGAGGTTGACGCTTCAGAGGTAGGCGTGGGAGCCATTCTATCCCAGCGCTTCCAGTCTGACAATAAGGTTCATTCTTGCGCTTATTTTTCTCATCGCCTGTCGCCATCGGAACGCAACTATGATGTGGGTAACCGCGAACTGCTCGCCATCCGCTTAGCCCTAGGCGAATGGCGACAGTGGTTGGAGGGGGCGACCGTTCCTTTTGTTGTTTGGACAGACCATAAGAACCTTGAGTACATCCGTTCTGCCAAACGACTTAATGCACGTCAAGCTCGTTGGGCGTTGTTTTTCGCTCGTTTCGAGTTTGTGATTTCTTACCGTCCGGGTAGTAAGAACACCAAGCCTGATGCCTTATCCCGTCTCTTTAGTTCTTCTGTGGCTTCTACTGATCCCGAGGGGATTCTTCCTTATGGGCGTGTTGTCGGGTTGACAGTCTGGGGAATTGAAAGACAGGTTAAGCAAGCACTCACGCACACTGCGTCGCCGCGCGCTTGTCCTAGTAATCTTCTTTTCGTTCCTGTTTCTACTCGTCTGGCTGTTCTTCAGTGGGCTCACTCTGCCAAGTTAGCTGGTCATCCCGGCGTTCGAGTTAGTCTTGCTTCTATTCGCCAGCGCTTTTGGTGGCCTACTCAGGAGCGTGACACGCGCCGTTTCGTGGCTGCTTGTTCGGACTGCGCGCAGACTAAGTCAAGTAACTCTCCTCCTGCCGGTCGTCGCAAACCGCTTCCCATTCCTTCTCGACCATGGTCTCACATCGCCTTAGACTTCATTACCGGTCTGCCTTTGTCTGCGGGGAAGACTGTGATTCTTACGGTTGTCGATAGGTTCTCTAAGGCGGCACATTTCATTCCCCTCGCTAAGCTTCCTTCCGCTAAGGAGACGGCACAAATCATCATTGAGAATGTGTTCAGAATTCATGGCCTCCCGTTAGACGCCGTTTCAGACAGAGGTCCACAATTCACGTCACAGTTTTGGAGGGAGTTCTGTCGTTTGATTGGTGCGTCCGTCAGTCTCTCTTCCGGGTTTCATCCCCAGTCTAACGGTCAAGCAGAAAGGGCCAATCAGACGATTGGTCGCATACTACGCAGCCTTTCTTTTAGAAACCCTGCGTCTTGGGCAGAACAGCTCCCCTGGGCAGAATACGCTCACAACTCGCTTCCTTCGTCTGCTACCGGGTTATCTCCATTTCAGAGTAGTCTGGGTTACCAGCCTCCTCTGTTCTCATCCCAGCTTGCCGAGTCCAGCGTTCCCTCCGCTCAAGCGTTTGTCCAACGTTGTGAGCGCACCTGGAGGAGGGTGAGGTCTGCACTTTGCCGTTACAGGGCACAGACTGTGAGAGCCGCCAATAAACGTAGGATTAAGAGTCCTAGGTATTGTTGCGGCCAGAGAGTGTGGCTTTCCACTCGTAACCTTCCCCTTACGACAGCTTCTCGTAAGTTGACTCCGCGGTTCATTGGTCCGTTCCGTGTCTCCCAGGTTGTCAATCCTGTCGCTGTGCGACTGCTTTCTCCGCGACATCTTCGTCGCGTCCATCCTGTCTTCCATGTCTCCTGTGTCAAGCCCTTTCTTCGCACCCCCGTTCGTCTTCCCTCCCCCCCCCGTCCTTGTCGAGAGCGCACCTATTTACAAGGTACGTAGGATCATGGACATGCGTTCTCGGGGACGGGGTCACCAATACTTAGTGGATTGGGAGGGTTACGGTCCTGAGGAGAGGAGTTGGGTTCCGTCTCGGGACGTGCTGGACCGTTCGCTGATTGATGATTTCCTCCGTTGCCGCCAGGATTCCTCCTCGAGTGCGCCAGGAGGCGCTCGGTGAGTGGGGGGGTACTGTCATGTTTTGTCTTATATTGTCTTGTCATTTTGCTTTCCCTTCTGTTCGTTTTCCCCCTGCTGGTCTTATTAGGTTCGTTCCCTTTTTTCTCTCTCCCTCCCTCTCTCTCTTCTCTCTATCGTTCCGTTCCTGCTCCCAGCTGTTCCTATTCCCCTACTCAATCATCTAGTCTTTTCACACCTGTTCCGTATCTTGCCCTCTGATTAGAGTCCCTATTTCTCCCCTTGTTTTCCGTTTCTGTCCTGTCGGATCCTTGTATATTGTTCGCCGTGCTGTGTCTTTGTCTCGCCCTGTCGTGTCTTGTTTCCCTCAGATGCTGCGTGTGAGCAGGTGTCTGAGTCTGCTACGGTCGGTGCCTTCCCGAGGCAACCTACAGTTAATGGTCGAGTCTCCAGTCTGTCCTCGTCACTACGAGTGGAATTAAGTTTTTTATGTTTTGTTTTCTGCTCTGATTGTCCAGGAGTATTGCCTATTTCCTTTACTGGAATAAAGACTCTGTTTTCGCCAAGTCGCTTTTGGGTCCTCATTCACCTGCATAACATTGGAGTTAACTAAATCAGAAGACCGCCCCTGAGCCCAGTTAGGGCCAGACATCCTGGGACAGCCTTTTCTGGCATTCCGAATAAAACCACCACTCGCGTTTTCGATCAGCAGACCGAGCTTACCTCAATTACGAGATGGCTAAAGGTTGCAGACCATGTTTTTCTCCATTAGGAAGACATTGCTGAATCTTTTAACCATACCACGTGGTTAAACTCTTAGACTATCGATACCGACAGAATAAGAACAAGACTTTGATTTTAACTACTAGTCTGCAGCTAGGAATTCGAAATTCGGAATTCATTGAACGCGAAGAACGACAACCACCGAAACATCATTCTATAACGAATGTCACTCTGAACAATCCCCTCTAACCACATCAGAGAGGGAGAGGGACGGACATTTCTTCAAAAGAAATGAACTTTTCACCAGCGATCAAGACGACACACTGAGCGTAAATATATATCTTGATTGCAATTGTTCCCGAATGAGTGAGCGTTCATGTGCAAAGGATTAGCATTTCAATTGTTATAATTATCACTCTGTAGTAACTTCTTAGTCAACCCCCACTTCCCCTTTTGTCTAACAAGCCGCCATGCTGGTTTAGCCCACCAGCGCACATTCTCCTATCATTTCATGTAACCACATTTACCTTGTTTGTAGGTTTGTTTATGCATTTCTGTGAATTACTTAGTTAATAATAAATAATTTAAGACAATTGATGTATGGATGACTCATAGTGAAGACTGGGTTCGTACAGATAACCAACAATTTACGACGTTTGGAATGAGACTAACGTGAGGTAAAGTAAATAATTAATTAATTCGAAGACTATTTGATCAGATAAAATATCTGAAAAGTTATTTTAGGAAATGATAACTTTGTAATCTGAATATTTTTCCTTGGTGCCCCGACTTCCTAGTAATTGCGGTTACATGATTAATCAGTCTAATCACGCAATAACTAATTACAGAGAATCTTTGATAAAAACTACCAGTCTTCAGTTAATGATAGTAAAGACACCCCTCCCCCTTTGCAGACACTCTAGACCCAAATTGTTACAGACCAATATCCATCCATCCTGCCCTGCCTTTTTAAAGTCTTCGAAAGCCAAGTGAACAAACAGATCACTGACCATTTTGAATCCTA
Organism: Oncorhynchus gorbuscha; assembly: GCF_021184085.1. NCBI lineage: Eukaryota > Metazoa > Chordata > Actinopteri > Salmoniformes > Salmonidae > Oncorhynchus > Oncorhynchus gorbuscha. Next base: position 43,817,714 of record NC_060184.1, on the reverse strand, counting down.
CCGTACCTTCTCCGCTATGAAATCTGATTTCAGAGCTGGTCACATGTGCACCTCAGCCACGCTCAAGGTCCTAAATGATATCATAACCAGCATCGATAAAAGACCATAATGTGTGGCTGTCTTCATCGACCTGGTCAAGGCTTTTGACTCTGTCAATCACCATATTCCTATCGGCAGACTCTACAGCCTTAATTTCTCTAATGACTGTCTCACCTAGTTCACTAACTACTTCTCATATAGAGTTCAGTGTGTCAAATCAGAGGGCCTGTTGTCCGTACCTCTGGCAGACTCTATGGTGGGTACCACAGAGTTAAATTCTCTAGCCGACTCTTTTCTCTGTATATATCAACTATGTCGCTCTTGCTGCTGGTGAATCCCTGATCCACCTCTACGCAGACGACACCATTCTGTATCCATCTGGCCCTTCTTTGGACACTGTGTTAACTAACCTCCAAACGAGCTTCAAAGCCATACAACACTCCTTCCATGGCCTCCAACTGCTCTTAAATGCTAGTAAAACTAAATGCATGCTCTTCAACCGATCGCTACCCGCACCTGCATCACTACTCTGGATGGTTCTGAATATGTGGGCAACTATAAATACCTAGGTGTCTGGCTAGACTGTAAACTCTCCTTCCAGACTCACAGTAAGCATCTCCAATCCAAAGTTAAATCTAGAATCGGCTTCCTCTTTCGTAACAAAGCCTCCTTCACTCATGCTGCCAATCTTAACCTCGTAAAACTGACTATCCTACCGATCCTTTACTTCGACGATGTAATTTACAAATTAGCCTCCAACACTCTACTCAGCAAATTGGATGCAGTCTTCCACAGTGCCATCCATCTTGTCACCAAAGCCCCATATACTATCCACCACTGAGACCTGTATGCTCTCGTTGGCTGGGCCTCGTTACATTGTCATCACCAAACCCACTGGCTCCAGATCATCTATAAGTATTTGCTAGGTATAGCATAGCAACACCCACCCGTAGCAGGTATATTTCACTGGTCATCCCCAAAGCCAACACCTCTTTGGCCACCTTTCCTTCCAGTTCTCTGCAAAAATCACTGAAGTTGGAGACTTCTATCTCCCTCACTAACTTTAAGCGTCAGCTCTTAGAGCAGCTTACCGATAACTGCAGCTGTACACAGCCCATCTGTAAATAGCCCATCTAACCAACTACCTACCTAATCCCCATATTTGTTTTAGTTATTCTGCTCTTTTGCACACCAATATTTCTACTTCCATCCTCATTTGCACATCTTTCACTCCAGTGTAAATTGCTAAATTGTAATTACTTCACCACTATGGCCTATTTATTGCCTTACCTCCTTACTTAATTTGCACACACTTGCCTACGGAGCTGTGAGGGGAACGGCACCTCAGTACCTCCAGGCTCTGATCAGGCCCTACACCCAAATAAGGGCACTGCGTTCATCCACCTCTGGCCTGCTCGCCTCCCTACCACTGAGGAAGTACAGTTCCCGCTCAGCTCAGTCAAAACTGTTCGCTGCTCTGGCTCCCCAATGGTGGAACAAACTCCCTCACGACGCCAGGACAGCGGAGTCAATCACCACCTTCCGGAGACACCTGAAACCCCACCTCTTTAAGGAATACCTAGGATAGGATAAAATAATCCTTCTCACCCCCCCTCCCCCCCCTTAAAATATTTAGATGCACTATTGTAAAGTGGTTGTTCCACTGGATGTCATAAGGTGAATGCACCAATTTGTAAGTCGCTCTGGATAAGAGCGTCTGCTAAATGACTTAAATGTAATGTAAATGTATACAGATTGTTCTATTGTGTTATTGACTGTACGTTTGTTTGTCCCATGTGTAACTCTGTGTTGTTGTTTTTGTCGCACTGCTTTGCTTTATCTTGGCCAGGTTGCGGTTGTAAATGAGAACTTGTTAAATAAAATAATTGTCCAATTACCCACATCCATAGAGAGTCAGTGGGGGGTGGGTGGTTATGGTGGGGGGGGGGGCTATTTTAATATGGACCAATGAACAACATGGAAAGGTTTGTTGAACATGGTGTTCAATAACATTTTTTTTGTTTAGCCGTGTTTTAGGGGCAAAATAGTTTTCATTTTGAGCGTCTCGGTTGTTCGATGGTGAAAGAAAGAGAGCAAGAGAAAGCAAACGTAAGAGAGCAAGTGAGAAAGCAGGTCCCCATCCACATCGACAAGGCTGTTGTGGAGCGGATCGAGAGCTTCAAGTTCCCTGCGATCCGGGACCTCAATATCAGGCGGTGTCTTGCACTGACCATACACGCACTCACTAGACTAGACTAGATACACACGCCATATACATACACTCACTCTAGACCACATATGTCAGAGTCAAGGCCCGCGGGCCACATCCGGCCCGCGAGAAGGTTTTTTACGGCCCCTGGGATGATCTTGATTTGTTATTAGAACCGGCCCGCAGACCGCAGCAAGCCGGCAGCCCGCAGATCTTTTACACGCACCAATACTACATTTCCCACAATGCAACGGTGACGCACCGAGCAGTAGGCTGCTTCATTTCAATATTTATTGGCACAGCAGTTGTCAGCATCACAGTAAAATTAACTTTCAGATACCCATCAAAAATGGCAAAACGGAAGGTGGACACTGAGAACCGGGGGTTTCAAACAAGGTGGGAGTCGGAGTATTTGTTCACGGAGGTAGCTGGAAAACCTGTGTGTCTTCTGTGTGGAGAAAGTGTGGCGGTACTGAAAGAGTATAATCTGAGACGACATTATGAAACGAAACACGCGGACAAAAACAAGAATATGGACATGGAACAAAGGCTACAAAAGGCAGAGGAATTAAAACGAGGCCTCAAATCTCGACAGGCTCTGTTCAAAAAAGCCAAATCACAAGGCCAGGCTGCTGTCAAGGCCAGTTTTATTTTGGCAGAAGAGATCGCTAAATCAGCCCGGCCATTTACGGAGGGGGATTTCATCAAAAACTGCATGATTAAAGTTTGTGACGAAGTTTGCCCAGAAAAAAGGCAACTCTTTTTAAATGTGAGTCTGAGCAGAAACACCATTGCCGAGAGAGTAGACCAGTTGTCCATCAATCTAAAAGAGCAGCTTGTGAAAAAGGGAAAAGATTTCATTGCATATTCCTTGGCTGTGGATGAGAGCACCGACATTTCTGACATTGCCCAGTTGTCAATTTTCATCCGCGGAGTGGACTCCAGCCTAAGCGTGACAGAGGAGTTTTTGGCTTTACGTCCTATGCATGGCACAACTACGGGGCATGATTTGTATGAAGAGGTGTCAAGATGTGTAAATGAGATGGAGCTGCCTTGGGAAAAACTCGTGGGTTTGACAACCGACGGAGCACCTGCGATGTGTGGACACAGGAGCGGACTGGTGTCGAAGATACGGGAAAAGATGCAAGAGGAAAACGCGACAGGTGAGCTGACAGCTTATCATTGTATCATACACCAGGAAGCGTTGTGCGGTAAAGCCTTGAAAATGGAGCATGTAATGAGCATCATCACGCGCACAGTTAACTTTATCAGAGCCAAAGGTTTGAATCACCGCCAGTTCAAGGCATTTCTGACGGAGTTAGAAACGGAGCATGGTGATTTGCCTTATCACACAGAGGTGCGATGGCTAAGCCAGGGAAAGGTGCTTCAAAGATGTTTCGAGCTTCGTGAGGAGATTTGTCTGTTCTTGGACAGCAAAGGGAAAGACACAACACAACTCCGAGACGAAATGTTTCTGTGTGAAATGGCTTTTCTGTGTGACATTACGAGTCATCTGAATGCAATGAACTTGCAGCTGCAGGGTCGGGATCGTGTCATCTCTGATATGTACAGTACAGTGAAGGCATTTAAAACCAAACTGACTCTGTGGGAGACGCAGATGCGGAAAGAAAATTTGAGCCACTTTCCCAGCTGCCAGACCATGAAAGAGAAGCTCTCTACCAGTGCGTTCCCGAGCGCACAGTTGGCTGATAAAATAGGTATGCTTGCCGCTGACTTTCGACGCCGATTTGCTGACTTTGAAGCACAAAAAAGCAGGTTGGAACTGCTCGGTAACCCATTTGCTGTTGACATGGAAAGCTCACCACCAAACCTCCAAATGGAGTTGATTGACCTCCAATGCAATGATGCACTGAGGGCAAAATATGCGGTAGTGGGTGCTGCGGAGTTCGCCCGTTTCCTCCCGACACAATGCCCCAGCTGCGCATCCAGGCTGCTCAAACGTTGTCTATGTTTGGCAGCACATACCTGTGTGAACAACTGTTTTCTTTGATGAACTTGAACAAAACATCACACAGAAGTCGACTTACTGCTGAACACCTCCACTCAATTCTGAGGATTTCCTCAGCTCAGAGCCTTACCCCGAACATTGATGAACTTGTGGAAAAGATGGGACACCACCAAGTATCACCCTCAACCTCAAACAAGTGAACATTACTGTGCAATCACATATTTAGAGTTTTTACTCAGTTCAAGTTTAAAAGTTAAAGTTTAATATTTGTTTTCACTGCATGTTACTTCTCCTTAAACAAAGTGTTGTTTTTGATTAATAGATTTTTGCACTTTATTTTATTGTATTTCAATCCAATTATATTTTTAAAATATTTCAGTTGAGTGGATGATAGAAAATTGCTATTATTGTTTTTTTCTTTGAAGTAAATTTAGCCCACTTTTGCTAAAATAGAAAATATAGGCTACTGATGGTGCCTTGAATACCGGTTTCTTTCATTTAATGTTCATGTTATGGGGATTTTTATATAAAGGAAATTTGTCTTTTGTGTCTGTTGAAAATTAAAGATTACTGACAGAGCCATAAGAAAATATTGCTTTATTTATCTGATCATATTGGAATATATTTGTTAGGTTTTCAGTAGGTTCAATTAGGTTCACTAGACTATATGCGTCATTTAAAAAAAATTCAATGAACATTCGAACAGTCCGGCCCTCGGCTTGTAGCTAAATTTTTTATTTGGCCCTCCGTCCATTTGACTTTGACACCCCTGCTCTAGACCATTTTAGGTTTAATTTTAGTTTTCATTTAGAAATAAGTTGGATTTGGTAAGTATTTCAAGACAAATACAAAGCAAGTATTTTTATATTTTTATATATAAGTATTATCAAATGAACTGTTTTGTATAGATAATTATCAGACTCAAGTTACAAATGCTGGTAAGCACTCAAATTAAATTAGTAAAAATGTTTTTTATAAAAGTAGTGCACTGAGCATTTACGATTCCTATAATAGCAGACCTAGAGTATATAGATGTCTTCAGCGCTGTCAATTTATTTTTCTGCATCACATAAACACAGCAAAAAAACGTCAACTGAGTTTATTTCCAGAAAACGTAAAGTGTAAATATTTGTAAGAACATAAGATTCAACAACATAAACTGGATTCAGATCCGGGCTCTTCGGTGGCCATGGCATTCCTGTCTTGCAGGAAATCATGCACAGAACGAGCAGTATGGCTGATGGCATTGTCATGCTGGAGGGTCAGGTCAGGATGAGCCTGCAGGAAGGGTACCACATGAGGGAGGAGGATGTCTTCCCTGTAATGCACAGCGTTGAGATTGCCTGCAATGACAAAAAGCTCAGTCCGATGATGCTGTGACACACCGCCCCAGACCGTGACGAACCTTCCACCTCCAAAATTGATCCCGCTCCAGAGTACAGGCCTCAGTGTAACACTCATTCCTTCGACGATAAACGCAAATCCAACCATCCGACCATCCGACCATCCCACCCCTGTTGAGACAAAACTGTGACTCGTCAGTGAAGAGCACTTTATGCCAGTCCTGTCTGGTCCAGCAACGGTGGGTAGGTGCCCATAGGCAATGTTGTTGCAGTCCAGCCTCTCTCAGCCTATTGTGGACAGTCTGAGCACTGATGGAGGGATTGTGCGTTCCTGGTGTAACTCGGGCAGTTGTTGTTGCCATCCTGTACCTGTCATGCAGGTGTGATGTTCGGATGCACTGATCCTGTGCAGGTGTTGTTACATGTGGTCTGCCACTGCGAGGATGATCAGCTGTCCATCTTGTCTCCCTGTAGCACTGTCTTAGACGTCTCACAGTACGGACATTGCAATTTATTGCCCTGGCCACATCTGCAGTCCTCATGCCTCCTTGCAGCATGCCTAAGGAGGATGCAGCATGCATTCACGCAGATGAGCAGGGACCATGTGCATCTTTCTTTCTTTTTTTCAGTCACTAGAAAGGCCTCTTTGGTGTCCTAAATTTGTATAACTGTGACCTTAATTGCCTACAGTCTGTAAGCTGTTAGTGTCTTAACGACCGTTCCACAGGTACATGTTCATGAAATGTTTATGGTTCATTGAACAAGTATGGGACACCGTGTTTATACCCTTTACAATGAAGATCTGTGAAGATATTTGGATTTTTATGAATTATCTTTGAAAGACAGTGTCCTGAAAAAGGGACATTTCTTTTATTGCTGTGTTTACTTCATACCTCTGCACATTGACCTGGTACAGATATTCCCTGTATATAACTCCATTCTTGTTTACTTTATTTTATTCCTCGTGTTTCTGTTTTATTTGTATTATATTTAAACTCTCCATCATTGGGAAGGGCTCGTAAGCACACATATCACAGTAAAAGTTACACCAGTTGTGTTCGTGTGACCAATACAATACCTTCTATCATCATTATCCACATCATTACTGAGAAAAGGATCATAATCATACAGACTGACTGACTGGCTGAATAGCTTGGCAAGTCAGGTCCATCATCAGGTCCATCATCAGTTCCGTTCATCTAACAGGGACCACTTTCAATGTGACATAACAAAACGTGATTAGACAGTTTTGTGTCTATAGGTCAGGGAGGTTGACATTCAATACATTAACATTCAGCTCAGGGAGGTTGACATTCAGTACCCAGTGTGAAGGCATTGACGATCTGTTCTGCATTCAGTCAATCATCACCTGTCAACCTGACACAGTTTCACAAGGGGTTTCCACTACATTTTTACAACCTTTTGGCACCAGAACATGATTTTGTCCAACCAATATATTATATACATTACCGTTCAAAAGTTTGGGGTCACATAGAAATGTCCTTGTTTTTGAAAGAAAAGCACTGTACGTCTACGTACGTCTATGTAGATATTCCATTTAATTCCAGCTGCAATAGTCATTTAGAACATTAACAATTTCTACACTGTATTTCTGATCAATTTGATGTTATTTTAATGGACAGAAAATGTGCTTTTCTTTCAAAAATAAGGACATTTCTAAGTGACCCCAAACCTTTGAACGGTAGTGTATATAATATATTGGTTCGACAAAATCATGTGCTGGTGCCAAAAGGTTGGGAAAACCTTAGCAATTTAGAACATTAACAATGTCTACACTGTATGTCTGATCAATTTGATGTTATTTTAAATGAATGTGAAACTATGAAAAAAAAAGTGTAAAACAAATCCAAATATATTTTATATTTGAGATTCTTCAAAGTAACCACCCTTGGCTCTTCTCTCAACCAACTTCAAGAGAAATGCTTTTCGAACAGTCTTGAAGGAGTTCCCACATATGCTGAGCACTTGTTTAATGCTATTCCTTTACTTGCGGTCCAACTCATCCCAAACCATCTCAACTGGCTTGAGGTCAGGTGATTGTGGAGGCCAGGTTATCTGATGTAGCACTCCATCACTCTCCTTTGGACACATCAGACGAAAGGACAGATTTCCACCGGTCTAATGTCCATTGCTCATGTTTCTTGGCCCAAGCAAGTCGCCTCTTCTTATTGATGTCCTTTAGTAGGGCTTTCTTTGCAGAAATTAGACCATGGAGGCCTGATTCACACAGTTGATATTGAGATGTGTTTGTTACTTGAACTCTGTGAAGCATTTATTTGGGCCATCTTCTGTATATACCACCCCTACCATGTCAAAACACAACTGATTGGCTCAAACGCATTAAAAAGGAAATAAATTCCACAAGTTAACTTTTAACAAGGCACACTTGTTAATTGAAATACATTTCAGGTGACTACCTCATGAAGCTTGTTGAGAGAATGCCAACTGTGTGAAAAGCTGTCATCAAGGCAAAGGGTGGCTACTTTGAAGAATCTCAAATATAAAATACATTTTATTTTGTTTAAAACTTTTTGGGTTACTAATGGTTCTATATGTGTTATTTCATAGCTTTGATTTCTTCACTATTATTCTACAATGTAGAAAATAGTAAAAAAATAAATAAAGAAAAACCCTGGAATGAGTAGATGTGTCCAAACTTTTGCCTGGTATTGTATATATTTTTTTAAAATTAATAATGACCTGGCCTGTGTCCCATAATGTGCCTGCATACGATACTGAACCAGGCTAGTAATGACTAGACATATTTTAAATAAGCAGGCCCTTGTGTTCTTACATTAATTTGGATAGATTTACTGTAACAGACTTCAAAATGCCATTGGTTATTTTCTGTCAAATCGTTATGATTTGAATAAATCGTAATAATAAAATAAGCCATTTTGGAACAAAAAATGAATGTGACCAGGTACATTTATTTCACTGGTACCCATGTGACCAAATAAAAATGTGTGTCGTACTGCCAAGTCAAAAGTTAGCAAATGTGACTGTTGAACCCTGCTCACATGATGGGTGGAAACACCGCTTTACACAGTGTGTGTGTGTGTGTGTGTGTGTGTGTGTGTGTGTGTGTGTGTGTGTGTGTGTGTGTGTGTGTGTGTGTGTGTGTGTGTGTGTGTGTGTGTGTGTGTGTGTGTGTGTGTGTGTGTGTGTGTGTGTGTGTGTGTGTGTGTGTGTGTGTGTGTGTGTGTGTGTGTGTGTGTGTGTGTGTGTGTGTGTGTGTAAAGGTCTTAACCCTCATATATGAGCATGTCCTCCTCGTCAGGGAATTTGGCCAGGTTGAGTCCGTAGGAAGTCCTGTGCAGGGACAGGGGTTAAAGGTTAGGGCTTAGATGTCAAAAGCTTACAGCGAGCTGGTAATGGTGACAAATGGGATAAAAGATGGTAAGAGAAAGGAGTCAAACACACAGTATGAAATTGATGTTATCCAGAACAACTCTGACTATACTTCCTCAAACTCACTCTAACTGTTCTGTACAACTATTCAGCTTGTTCATATCCTAACCAGGGACCAAACCTGAGGAGAACATATCAACACATCCTCCCCTCTTGAGAAACACTAGGTGTAGGAAGTGTAGTTTACTGTGGGAGGGGTGCTTTGTAGTCCACAGGGGAAAACATACATGGTTTTCAGCTCACACTAAGCCACATAGGAAAACTACAGACTGGAACGCCTGTGATTGTCACCACAAGAGACGAGAGTGAGAATCAATAATAACAACACTAGGGATGAAGTGTCTAGCTCACCTCTTTGTCCCTACATAGCCTGTATGGTCCAGAGGTGGTTACACAACAGCAGTAGCCTTTGAAGCACCTCCCTTCTACTCTGAGGCGATGGGACAACAATATGTTGAACACCATGCATTTCATTTCCACTCAAAGGCTAGTGATTCAGCCTGCTGCCTTTCATTGTGCCCAAGATAAGTGAGAACTGGAGAGAAGTGGAGGGATACAACTGAATACAAGAGAGTGAAGCTCTGCCAATACTCAAATCAAATAAAATAAAATCAAATTTTATTTGTCACATACACATGGTTAGCAGATGTTAATGCAAGTGTAGCGAAATGCTTGTGCTTCTAGTTCCGACAATGCAGTGATAACCAACAAGTAATCTAACTAACAATTCCAAAACTACTGTCTTATACACAGTGTAAGGGGATAAAGAATATGTACATAAGGATATGTACATAAGGATATATGAATGAGTGATGGTACAGAGCAGTATACAGTAGATGGTATCGAGTACAGTATATACATATGAGATGAGTATGTAGACAAAGTAAACAAAGTGGCATAGTTAAAGTGGCTAGTGATACATGTATTACATAAGGATGCAGTCGATGATGTAGAGTACAGTATATACGTATGCATATGAGATGAATAATGTAGGGTAAGTAACATTATATAAGGTAGCATTGTTTAAAGTGGCTAGTGATATATTTACATCATTTCCCATCAATTCCCATTATAAAAGTGGCTGGAGTTGGGTCAGTGTCAATAAGTGCATTGATGACGTCATCCCCACTGTGACTATACATATCCCAACCAGAAGGCATAGATTACAGGCAACATCCTCATTAAGCTAAAGGCTAGAGCTGCCGCTTTCAAGGTGCGGGACACTAATACGGACTGTTATAAGAAATTATGCCCTTAGACTAACCATCAAACAGGCAAAGCATCAATACAGGATTGTTAGGATTAGGATTGAATCCAAAAACACCGGATTTAATTCTCATCGCATGTGGCAGGGATTAAAAACTATTACGGACTTCAAAGGAAAACCCAGCAGCGAGCTGCCCAGTGACGAGAGCCTACCGGATGAGCTAAATTCCTTTCATACTCGTTCGATGCAAGCAACACTGAAGCATGCATGAGAGCACCAGCTGTTCCGGACAACTGTATGATAAAGCTCTCGGGAAGCCAATGTAAGCAAGATTTTAAACAGGTCAACATTCACAAAGCTGCGAGGCCAGACGGATTACCACGACATGTACTCAAAGTATGCACAGACCAGCTGGCAAGTGTCTTCACTGACATTTTTAACCTCTCTCTGACCGAGTCTGTAATACCTACATGTTGCAGGCAAACCACCATAGTCCCTGTGCCCAAGGAAGTGAAGGTAAATGATTACCGCCCTGTAGCACTCATGTCGGTAGCCATGAAGTGCTTTGAAAGGCTGGTCATGGCTCACATCAACAGAATCATACCGGATACCATAGACCCACTCCAATTCGCATACTGCCCCAACAGATCCACAGATGACACAATCTGAATCTCACTCCACACTGCCCTTGCCCACCTGGACAAAAGGAACACCTATGTGACATTGCTGTGCCTACAAAGCTCATCACTAAGCTAAGGACCCTGGTACGAAACATTTCCCTCTACAAATGGATACTGGACTTCCTGATGGGCCGCCCCCAGGTGGTAAGGGTAGGCAACAACATGTCTGCCATGCTGATCCTTAACACTGGGGCCCCTCATGGGTGAGTGATTAGTCCCTTCCTGTACTCCCTGTTCACCCACGACTGCTTGGCCAGGCATGACTACAACACCATCATTAAGTTGTAGGCCTGATCACTGACAACTATGAGACAGCCAATAGGAAGGTCAGAGACCTAGCAATGTGGTGCCAGGGAAAAAACCTCTCCCTCAATGTGAGCAAGACAAAGGAGCTGATCGTGGACTATAGGAAAAGGCGGGCCCGAACAGGAATTGACGGGGCTGTAGTGGAGTGGGTCGAGAGTTTCAAGTGTCCACATCACCAATGAACTATTACGGTCAAAACACACCAAGACAGTTGTGAAGCAGACACAACAACATCTTTTCCCCCTCAGGAGAATAAAAATATTTGACATGGGTCCCCAGATCCTCAAAAGTTCTACAGATGCACCATCGAGAGCATCCTGACCGGTTGCATCACCGGCTGGTATGGCAACTGCTCGGCATCTGACCGCAAGGCTCTACAGAGGGTAGTGCGTACGGCCCAGTACATCACTGGGGCCAAGCTTCCTGCCATCCAGGACCTATATACCGGCGGTGTCAGAGGAAAGCCCCTAAAATTGTCAAAGACTGCAGTCACCCAAGTCATAGACATTTCTCGCACATTGACTTGGTACCGGTACCCCCTCTATATAGCCTCATTTTTGTTATTTTATTGTGTTACTTTTTATTATTTTTACTTCAGTTTATTTGGTAAATATTTTCTTAACTCTTTCTTGAACTGCATTGTTGGGTAAAGGTCTTGTAAGTAAGCATTTCACGCTTAGGTTGTATTCGGTGCATGTTACAAATAGTTTGTGGCACCCTATTGCCCTCATAGTGCACTACTTTTAAACAGGGCCAATAGGGCTCTGGTCAAAAGTACTGTTCTATATAGGGCAATAGAGCGCCATTTGGGACACACTCGCACAATTTGTTCTGACTGAGGCTGGCATCATAAGATTCAAGTCCAACTCCGCTTGTTTGTTGTCCTATTAAAATTCCCATTCTCTTCCCTCCGCTCCCTTGCTTGCTCACTAAGGAAAATATTCCAGTTGTCGTGGTAACATTGAAAGAGACCTTGAGTCACAAGCAAGGGAGGAGAGCCCCCATTTCTGTGTGTGTGTGTGTGTGTGTGTGTGTGTGTGTGTGTGTGTGTGTGTGTGTGTGTGTGTGTGTGTGTGTGTGTGTGTGTGTGTGTGTGTGTGTGTGTGTGTGTGTGTGTGTGTGTGTGTGTGTGTGTGTGTGTGTGTGTGTGTGTGTGTGTGTCCATGTCCATGTCCATGAAAAGGGTCAGTCAGATATTTTTTAATTTCATTCACTCTAATATAACCATTATGATACAATGTATTAGACTGGTAACTGTGGATAATTGTCACGTTCTGACCTTATGTGTGTCTGCACCAGACAGAACTGTTGCAGTTTTCACTTTGTTGTTTTGTAATTTGAAGTGTTCGGTTTGGATTATTATTAAATAAGATGAACACTAACCGCGCTTTGGTCCTCTCCTTCTTCCCAAGACAGCCGCATGCGGGAGCGTAATCATCGCCTGACACTAATTAGCATAACGCAACGGACATAAATATCCATAGAAAATATTACTATTCATTAAAATCACAAATGAAATATATTAAGACACAGCTTAGCCTTTTGTTAATCACCCTGTCATCACAGATTTTCAAAATATACTTTACAGCCAAAGCTAGACAAGCATTTGTGTAAATTTATCGATAGCCTAACATAGCATTTTGTCCAGCTAGCAGCAGGTAACTTGGTCACGGAAATCAGAAAAGCAATCAAATTAATTAGTTTACCTTTGATGAGCTTCGGATGTTTTCACTCATGAGACTCCCAGTTAGATAGCAAATGTTCCCTTTTTCCAAAAATATTATTATTGTAGGCGAAATAGCTCTGTTTGTTCTTCACGTTTGGCTTAGAAATCGACAGAAAATTGCAGTCATGAAAACGGCTAAAAATATTCCAAATTAGCTCCATAATATCGACAAACATGGCAAACATTGTTTATAATCAATCCTCAAGATGTTTTTCAAATATAAATTCGATAATAATAATAAATAATATATCCGTCGGGACAATTCGTTTTTCAGTAGGACGGATTGGAGTAATGGCTACCTCTGTATTTTACGCGAGAGTCACTCTGGGAGCCATCAGGTGACCACTTACGCAATGTAGCCGCCTACGGCTATTCTTCAACATAAATGCGTAAAACTGCGTCACAATGCTGTAGACACCTTTGGGAATACGTAGAAAGCGTACGTTGGTTGATAGCACATTCACAGCTCAATAGGGACTCATTGGAACGCAGCGCTTTCAAAATATGGGGTACTTCCGGATTGGATTTTTCTCAGGCTTTCGCCTGCAACATCAGTTCTGTTATACTCACAGACAATATCTTTAGTTTTGGAAATGTTAGAGTGCTTTCTATCCTAAGCTGTCAATTATATGCATATTCTAGCATCTTGTCCTGACAAAATGTCCCTTTTAAAACGGGAACGTTTTTTTTCCAAAAATGAAAATACTGCCCCTAGAGTTGCAACAGGTTTTAATTTGACCAGTTTATTCGTCCTGGAATATAACTTTTTGAAGTATTCATCCGAGTTCGCCTGGACTGGCGCCAGCGTTTGGACATGTGAACTAAACGTGCTAGCAAAAGTATGTAATTGGACACTATTAATGGACATTATCGAACAAAACAACAATTTATTGCGGAACTAGGATTCCTGGCACTGCATTCTGATTGAAAGATCATCAAAGGTCAGGGAATATTTATGATGTAATTTCGTATTTCTGTTGACTCCAATATGGCGGAGAAATATTGTGTACCTCTGAGCGCCGTCTCAGATTATTGCATGGTATGTTTTTTCCGTAAAGTTTTTAAAAATAATCTGCCCTCCCAGAAGTTTCAGTAGCAGTGATCAAGTGTTAGCAGCGTGTGTACTACAGTCAATGTGTTGATAGAACTTCGGAAGCCTTTTCCTCAAATTTGTTTTGTTAAAATCCCCAGCCACAATAAATGTGGCCTCAGGAAATGTGGTTTCCAGTTTGCATACAGTCCAGTGAAGTTCTTTGAGGGCCATACACGTCCATGACTATAACCAAAGAAAATTCTATTGGGGGATAATATGGTCTACGGTCGGCAATTGATTGTGAGGTATTCTAGGGTGGGTGAACAAAAGGACTTGAGTTCCTGAATGTTATCTTGTTATGGCTTGGAAGCAGTATTTCGACATCTGGATGAGAAGCGTGCCCAAAGGAAACTACCTGTTACTCAGGCCCAGAAGCTAGAATATGCATATAATTGATATGGATAAAAACACTCTAAGGTTTCCAAAACTGTTAAAATAATGTATGTGACTATAACAGAACTGATATGGCAGGCAAAAACTTGAGGAATATCCATCCAGGAAGTGGGATATTTTTGATGTGTGTGGTTTTCAATTGAATGCCTATACAGTATGTGTTGGGTTAGGACCCGGATTGCAGTTCTTATGGCTTCCACTAGATGTCAACAGTCTTTAGAAATTGTTTCATGCTTGTTTTCTGAAAAATTAGGAAGAATGAGATCATTTTCTAAGTGGACTGTAGAATGAACCAGAGCTAGTTTGCGTGCATGACCGATTGCGCGCCCTTCATTATTTTTCCATCCTATTGAATACGCTATTGTCCGGTTGAAATATAATTGATTATTTAGAAAATAGACAACCGGAGGATTAATTATAAACATTGTTTGACATGTTTCAACTAACTTTACCGGTACTATTAGGATGTATTCACCTCTGGAATCAGTTCAATTTCCCTGGGGGGTGAGAACAAAGGATCCGCTTTGGGAAAGTCGTATTACTGGTCGTAATGCTGGTAGTGCTGGTGAGTTACCACCGCTCTGATATCCAATAGTTCTTCCCGGCTATATGTAATAACACAAACCATTTTCTGGGCTAATAATGTAAGAAATAATATATAAAAAAATACTGTAAAGTTTCCTAAGAGCTAGAAGCAGGGCAGCCCTCTCTGTCGGCACCATTTTAGCACTAAACCTTGTGTTTCTAGTGCCAATGGGTGGTCAGCTGTCGTACTCTCCTCCCATTTTGTTTCAGGTCAGGAGAGTCGGTCATCTACTTGCAGAGGTTCATGCCTGCAGTTGACAACATTCGCTTTTTTTTATCTTAAGATACAATACGTCTGATTGAAGGAAGGGGTCTTTACATATTGATGCTTGGTTTTAGTAACATCTAACATAAATCTTCTTTGTCACAAAGTAAGCCTCTTCAACATCACGTGAACTTGCAATGAAGTCATCTACTCTCTCAATGTCTCTACGACTTCTGGTTGTTCTGTTTAATAGTTTCAGGCACGTTCTGTAGTTGCGAGCAAAAATGGACTTGGGGAAGCTTCAAATACCACTCAGTCTCACACCGTATCTGTTTCACTCTGCTAGGGATATCTGCCTCTGTAATGAATTTCCTCCTCTTCTTCCAAAGAGGAGAAGCGAAACGGATCAGAGGACCAGTACGCGGGCTGGTAAGTGTACATGGTTCTTTTTAATACGTTAAGGTACACATGAACAACTGACTACAAAAAACAATAAATGTGAAAACTCAAATCACAGAAACAATCACCCACAAACACACAGTGAAACCCAGGCTACCTAATTATGATTCTCAATCAGAGACAACTAATGACACCTGCCTCTGATTGAGAACCATACTAGGCTGAAACATAGAAATACCCAAAACATAGAAAAACAAACATAGACTGCCCACCCAACTCACGCCCTGACCATACTAACTAAATACAAAAACACAGGAAATAAAGGTCAGAACGTGACAGCCTCCTTGATGTCTGCCATGAATGGGATCTCAGTCTGAACTTTATCAGAATGCTGAGCAGATCCGGATTCAGGTTTGGTCCCGTGAGTAGACAGTCATTGAGGAATGGACAGCCATCTTCATGGGACGAGCCATCAAACACCACTCTCAGTTTTTTCATCACTTTGTCCTCTCGGAGTACTGCATGGTAAGTAGTATTTCACGTTGTCTGCACTTGATGCGTTGTCCTTGGGAACGTCCTCTTCCATCTTCTGTTGTAAGTAGTCCTCCATTTCTTCATTGTCTTTTCTTCTTTTTTTCTGTTCTGGCATTTCTCGTTTCCATGGAAACTCCATATGGTGTTGTCCATCTTTGAAGGTAGTTGTTCTCTCGAACCTCTGTAGAGCCTCATCTAGCTCTGGGTTCTGTGTTTTCTCACTTGTGATACCCAGAGACTCAAGCTCCCAGAATGCATGCAGTTGCTTGGAGACTAGTGTGTCTTCATCAAGTGGGATGAGCATGCATGTTGCATCTGCAACACTTGACATGGACACTGGTCTCTACACCGACCATCCAAAGGTGCTCTCTAAAGCAAGCAGCGCATAAGGACTGGAATTGGCAGATGAACTCATCCCCTTTGGCATTTAATCTAAAATAGCGTTTTTAGGAAGGAAAGGACAGATGCCCCATAATCTTCAATGTTGATGCAGGGATAGATAGAGAGCCGTTGAAGCAGCACCGATCCAACATGAATGGGCTGCATATAGCTCAGGAGATCCCCCACAGCAGTGACAGAGGAGACTGAGCCGTGATGAAAAACCAGTATCTTGTCATTGGTTTCGCAGCATCAGTGATGAATAATGGATTGCCTGACATGGCCAGTAGTCGCCATTGCAGATAGTGTGACATGGAATAGAGGACAGAAAGCAGTGTTAGTTTGAGCAATGATACCTGACGTACCTTACCCCTTCCTATCAGTTTGGAAATGCTTTAACACGGTGAACATGTGAGTGTCCATAATTAAATCAGAAAAACATGAGATCATGCAATGATTAAAGAGAAATGAATACGAAGTGAATTCCCCAACCGTTAAAAAAATGTAGAAAGCTATAAGACTATAAAATATCATTCTACATAAATTTATTTGCATAGAGTAAGGTTGATAGGTAACCTTTGTCATTGCCTGAAGATTGCTCTTTTGAAGCCCATGAGGCAGAAAGAGCTGTCATCTTGGTGCATGGGGATATTCTACCCATGCAACATAGTTAATGGACCAGGGGCTGACAGGATCATGATCATATGGCAATATTGCAATAACTCAGGTAGGTTTCACAATCTCAGAATAAATACATTTTAACACTGTAGCAGCAGAGGACCAGAGTGAAGCCAGGATCAACTGAGAAGCAGTAGCAGCGCCGATACAGAATTGGGCGCCAATAGCTCAGATCTAGCCCTCAGCGCTGACGAAGGAACCACAGCTACATGAGTTCTAGTATCTTGTCATTGGTTATCAGCATCAATGTTGAACAGAGGTTCGCCAGGTGCTGCCCGTGCTCAGCATGCAGGCAGCATAACATGAGAGGACAAAGCACTGTAAGTTCTGGTGATGACAATGTTCCACATGTGAGAGTCCATAATGCAAAAAGAACTTGAGAGACCGTGAAAAATGTAAGGGAAGGAACATTTAGTGTATTCAGACTGAAGAACCCCTAAAGCCACCATACGGACCGCCTCTGGAAAAGCGTAATGTAACAGCGTTGCCTTAACATGAACTCAAACTTGTGCTACTGAGAGAGGAGAGATACTCTTTGATATGCATGTTGGTTGCTTCTCCATAGCCATGAAGAGTAAATGTAAAATTAGTATGCAGACAGATGTATTCTTGAGCAGACTGCACGCTGAAGGGTCCTGACGCCCAATATGAACAATCTCTGCTATTGGAGCATGATAAGGCAACATTTGCCTGACTGAACTTGGAATTGAAAAGGCATACGTGGTTATATAACAGAAGACATTGTAGAAAGAGAAAACCATAAAGTAGACTGCTGCAGAGCACACAGCTCAGCCATGACATACCATTACATAGCATACAACATATAGTAATACTAACAAACCCACAAAACTGAAACTAAACGTTAGCTACATAATCAGCTTATCTAAATAACCTGTCCTACTGAAATTGCTTAGCTGATGTATCTGCAGCATGCACAGTGAGAGTGACCTGATAATCAAAACCTACACCTACAAATAGTCTACCTGAGCTGAAGGCTAATGTCTAATGGTATCTGCCGGTAAGCCATGAGAGAAGAATAAATGACCTGATAACAAGAGAAATAGACCCCATAGATTACTAGAATAAGTCTCCATAAAAGTGTCTGAAATAAGCTCTAACAGACCTTCTCATAAGAGGTAATGAACTCTTAATCACCAACACTCATCGCCATGTAAGTGTTTAGCAAGCCTACCACGTGCTAGGTAATGCTAGTATCAACAGCCCATCCAACATGGCTGAAACTATAGCAAGCCTTGATTAGTCACACAGCTATATGGTGTCAGCTTCCCCTCTAATGTCCAGGGTGACAACTTAAAATCTGAGGAAGAAATGTTAGGGTTAGGCAGAGGTATCAATTTAACATGAGGCTGTACTCCTGTGAATATATGCTTAGTGATGAAAAGACCCAGTAATGTTTAACCGATGACAGACTAACGCCATTCGAGTAGCACAAGATGTCAAGCTGCTCGCCTGCTGAACAGTTCATGTAGCACCCACACATTTGGGCCAGCAGAAGTTATGAGTCGTGCTCAGTGAGCTGCATCAGGGCATAAGATGCCTGCATATGCACTATGTACATGCATGCATGATAACGCACAGGAACTTGCTTACTATCCTAAAATGATGTGCCATCGTACTGCAACGCTTCAGAAGATGCTGTGGAAGGGATAGCTAGTGTTGTCCTTTAAGTCACCACAACCTTACTGTATGCTCTTGCAATAGCAATAATGGCAACCATGCCATAGCGACAACATGCGGATGATACAGAACATAACAGCCAATGCATGAATAAGCACAACATTCAACTAGGTGGTGTATACAGAGCCTAACCAGCACATGCTCCCACAATGCAATATTGGCAGCCATGCTATTATGCATACTGTGTATAGAAAATAAAGCTAAGAATATCAGCTAACACCTGAATGTGCAAGCATTCACCAAAGCATTAAAACCTCTTAAAGATCTGACACTTTTTTCAATTTTCGCCTAAACGGACGTGCTCAAATCTAACTTTGGCCAATAGATGGCAGCAGTGTATGTGCAACATTTTACACTGATCCAATGAACCATTGTATTTCTGTTCAATTTTGTATCAAGACTGCCCAAATGTGCCTAATTGGTTTATTAATAACTTTTCAAGTTTATAACTGTACACTCTCCTCAAACAATAGCATGGTATTGTTTCACTGTAACAGCTACTGTAAATTGGACAGTGAAGTTAGATTAACAAGAATTTAAGCTTTCTGCCAATATCAGATATGTCTGTGTCCTGGGAAATGTTCTTGTTACTTACAACCTCATGCTAATTGCATTAGCCTACATTAGCTCAACCGTCCCGAGGGGGACCCACCAATCCTGTAGAGGATTGCAGCCTAAACACACAGTAGATAAAGTGTGTAGGACATGAAAATAACAAAATGCAACAGAAAATGAATTAATAACAGTACTAATACATAATGACTAGAATGAAGTGAGTGTGTTACAATAGCATAAGATAGAATAATACTACTAAAACACAAACGCGACTGACAGGGAGGACCACCTAATGTATATAAAATGCATGACACATTATTAGACATGCTAATAAACAGAGCCTAAACCTACTGCTGCAAATAGTAGTAAAGTAAATATAACTATGTTGACTATGATACCGTAAATGTGTGCCAATAGTGTGACTCATGTACAGAATGCACTTATGAACTGCAGATACTCTGATTGTTCAGAGCATAAAACTAGCAAAGCGTAGATATACAAGAACACTAATCCAGACCATGTCTGCAAGTTAAGTTGAATGTGTTCCATCTTAAACTGAGTAAGGAAATAGGGTTCCAAGAATAATGATCATAGTTGTGCAACATTTTTAGGTGTGACTGCTGGCGCAAATCACAAACTAATGTGACTGAGATGACACTTAAAATCATTGATAGTATGCATAATTTCAGCATTTTCATAAACTGCACAACGCGCAGTGAAAACTACTATCGATTTGATCCTGTACTGAACGCTAAATGTCTGCATAGAGACTGAAATACTGTCGAACCACCATAATAAGCACCATCTCCTGCTTATGATTAGAAAACATTACTACTCACTCACTGTATATCAACACATAGGCTGTATGCTAGCCTAGCATAGGCTACTTCCTCCTTGTATGAAGAAGGATGATTCCCCATGATGGGGTGTGTGTTCACGGAGCATGTCGAATCTGCCAGAAAGATGGTATTGGGAACAAACAAGTAGGCTATATGATTTTACTTAGCTAGCTATTTTGTAGCCGGCTAATGACTGACAACAGCAACATGGTTGATCCTTGCAATCAATGACTTCCTCGGAGCAGCCAAACATGCAACATTTGTCATGTTTTGTCTTATATTGTCTTGTCATTTTGCTTTTCCTTCTGTTCGTTTTCCCCCTGCTGGTCTTTTTAGGTTCGTTCCCTTTTTTCTCTCTCCCTCCCTCTCTCTCTTCTCTCTATCGTTCCGTTCCTGCTCCCAGCTGTTCCTATTCCCCTAATCAATCATTTAGTCTTTCCACTCCTGTTCCCTATCTTTTCCCCTGATTAGAGTCCCTATTTCTCCCCTTGTTTTCCGTTTCTGTCCTGTCGGATCCTTGTATATTGTTCACCGTGCTGTGTCTTTGTATCGCCCTGTCGTGTCGTGTTTCCCTCAGATGCTGCGTGGTGAGCAGGTGTCTGAGTCTGCTACGGTCAAGTGCCTTCCCGAGGCAACCTACAGTTTATGATCGAGTCTCCAGTCTGTTCTCGTCATTACGAGTGGAATTGTTTTTTATGCTTTATTTACCGCTCCGATTTGTCTAGGAGTATTGCATATTTCCTTTACTGGATTAAAGACTCTGTTTTCGCCAAGTCGCTTTTGGGTCCTCATTCACCTGCATAACAACATTAGCATATTGAACAACACGGGTGTGGTTCAAACACAGCTAGCGAGCATTCGCAAAGAAAACATTATACCAGAACACAACGAGAAACATCTAGTTACAAAGCAGCGTCAACGCAGAAAAAGAAGCCAGCACATAATAGCAGTAGCAGCAAGCGGAGTCAGGATAAGTGAGCACACCTGGTCAGTTCATAGACTGCCAGTAAGGTTGCGCGATTGTTACTACCCTCTAATTGATGTCATCTCAGCTGATGCGTTAGCCTGAGGCAGGGGGTACTCGGGTTTCCCTTCTGAACTGGCTCTGCTTAATAACTCTTTAAAGGTCAACTCTGTAAGTGAGGGGGGAGAGAGAGAGAGATGGCAAGATAGAGATGCAGAAATGTCAAGTTTCAATGGGAAGGAAAGAGAGCGAGAGAAACCAACACTTAACACTTAAAATCCTTTTTATATTGACACAGAATGAGCTTTCAATCCCAGCGGCAGAATGCAAGATGATGAAAACAATGAGTTTCACCTCCTGCTAGCACATTCACCCCCAAAATTCAGTTGGCTTGTCAGTTTATCATACAGTTGAAGTCGGAAGTTTACATACACTTAGGTTGGAGTCATTAAACCTTTTTTTCAACCACTCCACAAATTTCTCGTTAACAAACTACAGTTTTGGAAAGTCGGTTAGGACATCTACTTTGTGCATGACACAAGTAAGTTTTCCAACAATTGTTTCCAGATAGATTATTTCACTGTATCAGAAATCCAGTGGGTCAGAAGTTTACATACACTAAGTTGGCTGTGCCTTTAAACAGCTTGGAAAATTCCAGAATATGATGTCATGGCTTTAGAAGCTTCTGATAGGCTAATTGACGTCATTTGAGTCAATTGGAGATGTAGCTGTGGATGTATTTCAAGGCCTACCTTCAAACTCAGTGTCTCTTTGCTTGACATCATGGGAAAATCAAAAGAAATCAGCCAAGAAATTGTAGACCTCCACAAGTCTGGGTCATCCTTGGGAGCAATTTCCAAATGCCTAAAGGTACCACGTTCATCTGTACAAACAATGGTATGCAAGTAACAAACACCAGCCATCATACCGCTCAGGAAGGAGACATGTTCTTTCTCCTAGAGATGAACGTACTTCTGGTGCGAAAAGTGCAAATCAATCCTAGAACAACAGCAAAGGACCTTGTGAAGATGCTGGAGGAAACAGGTACAAAAGTGTCTATATCTACAGTAAAACGAGTCCTATATTGACATAACCTGAAAGGCAGCTCAGCAAGGAAGAATGCACTACTCCAAAACCACCATAAACCAGCCAGATTGCAGTTTGCAACTGCACATGAGGACAAAGATAGTACCTTTTGGAAAAATCCTCTGGTCTGATGAAACAAAAATAGAACTGTTTGGAAATCATCACCATCATTATGTTTGGAGGAAACAGGGGGATGCTCGCAAGCCGAAGAACACCATCCCAACCGTGAAGCACGGGGGTGGCAGCATAATGTTGTCTAGGTGCTTTGCAGGAGGTACTGGTGCTCTTCATAAAATAGAAGGGATCACGAGGCAGGAAAATTATGGGGATATATTGCAGTAACATCTCAAGACATCAGTCAGGAAGTTAAAGCATGGTCGCAAATGGGTCTTCCAAATGGACAATGACCCCAAGCATAATTCCAAAGTTGTTGCAAAATGGCTTAAGGACAACAAAGTCAAGGTATTGAAGTGGCAATCACAAAGCACTGACCTCAATCCTATAGAAAATGTGTGGGCAGAACTGAAAAAGTGTGTGGGAGCAAGGAGGCCTATGTAAACTTCTGACCCACTGGGAATGTGATGAAAGATATAAAAGAGCACCTGGAGAGGCTTGGGCGAGTAGCTGCGGGGGGGGGGCAGAGCTGTTAGCCGAGGTTGGAGTAGCCAGGCCAAAGGCATGGCCAGCCGTTGAGAAATGCTTGTTGAAGTTTTCGATAATCATGGGTTTATCGGTGGTGACCGTGTTACCTAGCCTCGGTGCAGTGGGCAGCTGGTAGGAGGTGCTCATGTTCTCCATGGACTTCACAGTGTCCCAGAACTTTTTGGAGTTGGAGCTACAGGATGCAAACTTCTGCCTGAAGAAGCTGGCCTTAGCTTTCCTGACTGACTGCGTGTATTGGTTCCTGACTCCCCTGAACAGTTGCATATCGCGGGGACTGTTCGATGCTATTGCAGCCCGCCACAGGATGTTTTTGTGCTGGTCGAGGGCAGTCAGGTCTGGAGTGAACCAAGGGCTATATCTGTTCTTAGTTCTGCATTTTTTGAATGGAGCATGCTTATCTAAAATGGTGAGGAAGTTACTTTTAAAGAATGACCAGGCATCCTCAACTGACGGGATGAGGTCAATGTCCTTCCAGGGTACCCGGGCCAGGTCGATTAGAAAGGCCTGCTCACAGAAGTGTTTTAGGGAGCGTTTGACAGTGATGAGGGGTGGTCGTTTGACTGCGGCTCCGTAGCGGATACAGGCAATGAGGCAGTGATCGCTGAGATCCTGGTTGAAGACAGCGGAGGTGTATTTGGAGGGCCAGTTGGTCAGGATGACGTGTATGAGGGTGCCCTTGTTTACAGATTTAGGATTGTACCTGGTGGGTTCCTTGATGATTTGTGTGAGATTGAGGGCATCTAGCTTAGATTGTAGGACTGCCGGGGTGTTAAGCATATCCCAGTTTAGGTCACCTAACAGAAAAAACTCTGAAGCTAGATGGGGGGCAATCAATTCACAAATGGTGTCCAGGGCACAGCTGGGAGCTGAGGGGGGTCGGTAAGCAGGCGGCAACAGTGAGAGACTTATTTCTGGAGAGAGTAATTTTCAAAATTAGTAGTTCGAACTGTTTGGGTATGAACCTGGAAAGTATGACATTACTTTGCAGGCTATCTCTGCAGTAGACTGCAACTCCTCCCCCTTTGGTAGTTCTATCTTGACGGAAAATGTTATAGTTGGGTATGGAAATCTCAGAATTTTTGGTGGCCTTTGGTGGCCTATGTAGCCAAGTGATCAGTGTCCAGGGGGCAGCGGTGGATGGGGCAGGGAAGCTGGACTGGCGAGTATTATACAGGTTGAAAAAAAAATGTCTGGCTGTGCCAAAAAAAGAAGCCGCTAGCAGTGGCTAACAATGACTAAATAGCTTGTTAGTTAGCTGGTTAGCTTCTGGAGGTTCTTGAGTGTGTTCTAAAAATTAAAAATAATAGCGATTCGGTATCACATTGGGTGAGGCAGGTTACCGGAAGGTATAAATAAATTTAAAAAACAAAAAGAGATTGAAAGTAAATATGGGTCCAGTGAGTGTTTGGGACGTGGCGATTCAGATGGTTAGCAGGCCTGTGCTAACAAGCTAACAGTTAGTAGGCTGGGGCTAAACAAGGTAGCAGTTAGCGGACCGGGGCTAAACAAGCTAGCAGTTAGCAGGCCGAATTAGCAAGCAAGGAGATAGCAAGGGCTAGAAAGTTAGCCTTTGGGGGGCGTCGCGATGGGGTGAGTCTGTTTATGCCTCTTCATGCGGCGACATCGATAGACCCAGATATTGTAGCCCAGGAGTATGCTTCGGTGGTAGCACAGGAGCTCTGGTCGTCTAGCTTCAAGTTAAGTGGGTGGAAACGCTAGCCAGGAGTAATCATCCGGGTTGCGGTTAGCTAGTTAGCTAGTTGTGAAGATCCAGCTGAAAATGTTCCGTTTGCGGTGGGAATCCGGTGGGAATCCGGGGATAAAAAAATAATAGGTCCGTTATGCTCTGGTTAGAGTCGCGTTGTTCGAACTGGCGAGAGCTTTCCGAGCTAAAGGTTAGCTGATGACTGGTTAGCTGAAGACCGCTAACAATGGTTTGCTGACTGATAGCTGGTAGTGATAGCTGGTAGTTAGCTGGCTAGCTTCAGTTGAGGGGTTCCGGATCCGAAGTAAATATAAATACTTTAGAAAAAATAGCTACATTGGGTGAGGCGGGTTGCAGGAGAGTATTTAGAAGTTGAGGTTTAGCAAAATGTTTTAAAAGATATGCGAAAAAAAATGTGTTTAAAAAAACGATATATACAAGGGACACGACACAACAAGACGTCTGACGGCTACGCCATCTTGGATGGCGGTCTCTGGTGAATACATACAAAGCTCAGATTTCTGACTTCCTGTTTTGATTTCAACTCAGGATTTTGCCTGCCATATGAGTCCTGTTATACTCACAGACATCATTCAAACAGTTTTAGAAACTTTAGAGTGTTTTCTATCCAATAATAATAATACAATGCATATATTAGAAACTGAGACTGAGGAGCAGGCCGTTTACTTTAGGCACCTTATTCATCCCCCAGCCATAAAAAGTTAAGGACCAACACTTTTTTTTAAAAATTTTCGCCTACAATTACATACCCAAATCTAACTGCGTGTAGCTCAGGCCCTGAAGCAAGGATATGCATTTTCTTGATACTATTTGAAAGGAAACACTTTGAAGTTTGTGGAAATGTGAAAGGAATGAAGGAGAATATAACACATTAGATCTGGTAAAAGATAATACAAAGAAAAAACAAAAAAAAATTTGTACCATCATATTTGAAATACAAGAGGAAGGGCATCATGTATTATTCATGCACCCTAGGAGCACTTTAGATTAGACACTAGATGGCAGCATTGTATGTGCAAAGGTGTAGACTGATCCAATGAACCATTGCATTTCTGTTCAACATTTTGTATCAAGACTGCTCAAATGTGCCTAATTTGTTTATTAATAACTTTTCATGTTCAAAATTGTGCACTCTCCTCAAACAATAGCATGGCATTCTTTCACTGTAACAGCTACTGTAAATTGGACAGTTAGATTAACAAGAATTTAAGCTCAGATATGTCTATGTCCTGGGAAATGTTTTGCTACTTACAACCTCATGCTAGTCGCATTAGCCTACATTAGCTCAACCGTCTTGTGGAAGGGACACCGATCCCAAAGAAGTGACATCAATAAGGGATAATATCTTTCATAATGTTTTGTACACTGTGCATATTGTCCTTGTGCAAAGTCTATTAGTGTCACGTTCTGACCTTAGTTCCTTTGTTTTGTCTTTGTTTTAGTATGGTCAGGGTGTGAGTTGGGGTGGGAAGTCTATGTTCCTTTTTCTATAATTTGGGATTTCTGTGTTTGGCCTGGTATGGTTCTCAATCAGAGGCAGCTGTCAATTGTTGTCCCTGATTGAGAACCATACTTAGGTAGCCTGGTTTCACTTTTGAGTTGTGTTTGATTATTGTCCGTGTCAGTGTTTGTTCCACACGGGACTGTTTCGTTTGTTTCGTTAATTCACATTGTTATTTTGTATTTGTGCAAGGGGTGTGTAGACTTTCACTACACAATGAGCCTGGTGTGATATGTATGTTTACTATCAAAAACAGACCGTCAAGCTGGGTACAGTCACTGAACTAAAACAAAGATTGGGATATATTAAATAAGCAAAGCACGGCTGTTAGTTACTGTAGGTGGTAGTGGTACACTTAATCCTGTCAGGAGCACATTAGCCCAAAAAATGCAATGCTCCAACATCGCAGTCATGGCTGCATTGAATGAACCGTCTGTAGGTCTATTAAGTACAAGGTGTGTCGACTGTAATGTAGCCTCGACTGTCATGTAGCCTAACTCTGTACTGACCTGTGCACACAGATCCACTTGGTTAAATAAGATAATGTTACTACAATTATATTAGCCTACATGACCACATCTCACTGAGCTAGACTGAAAATTAAACAAGTTCAGCAAATGTTGATTATCTGGCATGACAAACGTTTTAATATTCTCAGTGAAAGTGATAATAATGACAAAAATAGTAATAATGATGACCACTGATTAAACTGGACAGGAGTTTGTAGCAGCATCTGAATTCTCCCGCACAGTGGTTTATCTGCGAGCCTGTTAAAACAGACATCCATCCCGAGCAGTGATCCAATCAAATCCAATTTTATTTGTCACATTCGCCGAATACAACAGTGAAATGCTTACTTATAAACCCTTTTAACCAACAATGCAGTTTTAAGGGGAAAAAAATAAATAAAAGTAACAAATAATTAAAGAGCAGCAGTAAAATAACAATAGAGAGGCTATATACAGGGGGTACCAGTACAGAATCAGTGTGTGGGGGCACCGGTTAGTCTAGGTAATTTAGATAATATGATGAAAAGTTTCCACATGCCGGTAATGGACCGTCTAGTTCGAGTTGTTTGTTCATTATGGTGAACTCTATACCTAGACAGATGTTCCATCTTTTTTTAACCAAGTCGATCCACTTAAAGGTGTCGTCATCATAAGTGGTCTGCCTCACCGCCTGTTTGTTTGCACTTTATAACATGACAGGGTCATCACTTTATAACTTGCTCATGCATAGGCGGGCATAATGTGCAACGAAATAGTAGATAACAACCATACCCCAACCTCGACGGGGGGAAAGGTTTGTGAGGGTTACAGCACAGAGGAAGGCAGGATGGAGGAACTCTAAGATCCACCTTCACTCTTCTGTTGTCCCCTCTGCAATCCTCGACTGTTTGACATTTCATTAAGTTCTCTCAATATTCATGGGCTTTCTTAATTATGGCCACGCATTCACATACATACTGTGTTAAATGCTCATCACTGAAAGTGTGTTCAGTGTAGGTAGGTTAGGCGGCTAGGCGCTGTCCATGCTGCTGAAGATGTGTTGCGCTCTGGTAGTGCTGAGTGGACAGCACACAGAATTCATGTGGGCCCATGCGGCCACAGAAGTGCGCAATCTATATCTCTCTCTGTTTGTGTAATCCACATCTCCAAAAGCATTAACGTTAGCCACATTAAACTAGCCAGACCACTGTACTCAGATTTGAAGCCATTACCCAGCTGTCACGAGTGGCGCTCGGCGGTCGTCGTCACCGGCCTATTAGCTGCCACTGATTGTCTTTCCTCCCCCTCCTTGTATGTTGATTGGTAGCACCTGTTTATATATGATTAGTTTGTCTTTATTAGACAGCCGGCCCGCCAGGTTGTTGTGCGGGATTATTTCAGTGTAACCTTCGGCTCTGTTGTAGAGGTACGTGCTAGTGCCTGGTCGTGACTTTTCAGTCGTACTTTTTCATTCCCTGTGTTTGGGGCCATTACTATTGTGAGCACCCTGTGGTGTGTTGGTGCTATTAAAGATGCACAGCATTGCACTCTCTGTCTCCTGCGTTTGACTACACACCCACGACACCCGCAGCATTACACCAGCTAACAATTCCAGGGAGAAGGAAAGTTTTGGAATGTCCTGTTTTCCATTAGTTAGGAGAACATTCCATGTACACTGAACAAAAATATTAACGCAACATGTAGTGTTGGTCCCTTTTTTCATGAAGTGAAATAAAAGATCCCAGAAATGTGTCATATGCATTTCTCCTTTGCCAAGATAATCCACCTGACAGGTATGGCATATCAAGAAGTTGATTAAACAGCATGATCATTACACAGGTACACCTTGTGCTGGGGACAATAAAAGGCCACTCTAAAATGTGCAGTTTTGTCACACAACACAATGCCACAGATGTCTCAAGTTTTGAGGGAGCGCGCAATTGGTATGCTGACTGCAGGAATGTCAAACAGACCTGTTGCCAGAGAATTGAATGTTCATTTCTCTACCATAAGCCGCCTCCCAACATCATTTTAGAGAATTTGGCAGTATGTCCAACCGGCCTCAAAACCACAGACCACGAGTAAGAATGCCAGGCCAGGACAGGACCTCCACATCCGGCTTCTTCGGCTGCGGGATCTTCTGAGGAGGGAGTATTTCTGTCTGTAATAAAGAAAAATTCATTCTGATTGGCTGTGTCTTACAAATGGAGAGCCTACACACAAACAACCCAACACATATGAAGTCAGACAGTTGGAAAGATATTTCTATTTCACATGTAAGCACACACACACATGTACCAATCACACCACTCAGGGGGCTGGAGAGGGGGGTGCAAACTGTACCCTAACAGATGTTGGAAGGAACCAGAACAGGCTAATATGCTCTGAGTAAACACACACACACACACACACACGCCCACACCAGGGTCTCAGTGATTGTCTCAGACATGCACGTTAAGTTATATCCATTGTCCACATCTCCTGTGTAGAACAACAGCCCCACTATAAACGTCACACTCATCTTAACCTCTTCACCGGAGTCTGTAACAAACAAGATGTGTGTGTGTGTGTTTATTTACTCTGAGCTTGTTAGCATGTTCTGGCTCCTTCCAGAATCTAACAGGTATATGTTTGTGCCACCCTCCCCAGCCCTCTGTATGGTGCCTTATGGTGTGGTATAATGTGGTGTATACAGGGGCAGACTGGTCTAAACCTACCTAGTTCCAAGGACATTTACTCCTGTGTGTGTGTGTGTGTGTGTGTGTGTGTGTGTGTGTGTGTGTGTGTGTGTGTGTGTGTGTGTGTGTGTGTGTGTGTGTGTGTGTGTGTGTGTGTGTGTGTGTGTGCGTGTGTGCGTGCGTGCGTGCGTGCGTGCGTGCGTGCGTGCGTGCGTGCGTGCGTGCGTGCGTGCGTGTGTGTGGACCGTAAATACTTTTCTCTCTGAGTAAAATATGCAGTGAAATATTTTACAGCTCAATCAGCCTATGAAAAAGTGTTGAGCCAAACCCTCATTAAAAATATTGTGTGTGTGCCTGTGTGCCAAATCGAATCAAATTGTATTTGTTACATGCGCTGAATACAACGGGTATAGACTTTAACGTAAAAAGGTTTCTTAAGACGCAAAGTTTAAAAAATATACATAAAAATAGTAACACAACATCAATAAAATACATAATAATTAAGCTATACTGAACAAAAATATAAATGCAACCTGCAACAATTTCAATGATTTCATTGAGTTAGTCCTCTCCTCCTTTTCACCCCTGCTCCATCTCTTTCTCTGATCACGGAGGGGGATGACAAGGCCTGTCCAATCAAAAGAGAGGAGTAGAGTGTGAGTAGGACGGTAGTGTAGAAGGAAGCATTCGTTACTACAGAAGCCTACTGTACTAGGCTTCTTATCCTTTACATGACCACAACAACAACAAATATAATTGGCCTTAGTTGGTCACTTCAATCTCACCATTGTCAACAGCAGACTAATGTGTATAATAAACCTCTGATGGGATTTATAAATGAACAAAATCTTAATGTAAATGTATAATATTTAGTTAGTGCCAGGATTTGTCTTCTTACTAAATTATTTTATTCCTTAGCGATAATATTCTAATATTTTTACAGATCTATTGTTTGACTGAACCAAAACTCCACCTGTCTCCCTTCCCTGCCTGCCTGCCTGCCTTACTTGACTGAGCAATAACAAAACAGCAGACACTTCAGATACAGTTCTTTTATTATTTCTCAATAATCCTTTAATTAGATACAAATATAAGACATCCTTACTCCAAAGGACTATGGAATAAATATTATGAGATGCAGCTACTATAAATCTTCTATTCCCTCTTCTCTTTACCACGTCTTGTTTTATGTCTACTGAACATGCCCCTATGCTGACTGAGCCATACCAA
Organism: Oncorhynchus gorbuscha; assembly: GCF_021184085.1. NCBI lineage: Eukaryota > Metazoa > Chordata > Actinopteri > Salmoniformes > Salmonidae > Oncorhynchus > Oncorhynchus gorbuscha. Next base: position 43,787,110 of record NC_060184.1, on the reverse strand, counting down.
CGCCTGTCTTCCATCCCTGTCGGCCTGTCTAAGCCATAAACTTTAATAAAGCCGTTTAGGTAAGTACAAACCTCCATGAGTCTCTGTGCTCCCTCTCCAAAGGAAAACTTTGGGAGCATCTCAGTGGTCTAAAGTACATACTTTAAAGTAGTATTTAAGTCATTTGGGGGGTATCTGTACTTTACTTTGCTATTTATATTTATGGCAACTTTTACTTTCACTTCACTATATTCCTAAAGAATGTACTTTTTACTCCATACATTTTCCCTGACACCCAAAAGTACTTGTTACAATTTGACAGAAAAATTGTCCAATTCACACACTTATTAGGAGAACATCCCTGGTCATCCCTACTGCCTCTGATCTAGTGGACTCACTAAACACAAATTATTGGTTTGTAAATTATGTCTGAGTGTCGGAGTGTGCCCCGGCTATACGTAATTAAATAAAAACAGAAGATTGTGCCGTCGTTTGCTTAATTAATATAAGTTGAAATTATTTATACTTTTACTTTTGATACTTTACATTTTAGCAATTTAATTTACTTATACTCAAGTATATTTAAAACCAAATACTTTTAGACTTTTACTCAAGTAGTGCTTTACTGGGTGACTTTCACTTTTACTTGAGTCATTTTCTATTAAGGTATCTTTACTTTTACTCTAGTATGACAATTGGGTACTTTTTCCACCACTGGAGCATCTCAATAGTACAAATAAAGTCTATCTCTCCTTGTCTCCTCTCCATCATCTTTACTGGTCTGAAAACAGAAGCAACATGGTGGATGACTACCAGGAATATGCGTTCTCCTGTCACCTGTCACCTGTCACCTGTCACCAGACACCTGTCAAATGGAGAAAAGGAAACGAAGGGAGGAAGCCACTTCAGACTATTGATATTCATCCAATCACTTGCTCAGTGCAATGATGTTTTTACACACATTTGTAGTTATTTTTATTTCACCTTTTATTTAACCAGGTAGTCCAGTTGAGAACAAGTTTTCATTTACAACTGCGACCTGGCCAAGATAAAGCAAAGCAGTGCAACAAAAACAACAAAGCTACACATGGGATAAACAAACATACAGTAAATAACACAATATAAAAAAATCTATATACAGTGTGTGCAAATGTAATAAGATTAGGGAGGTAAGGCAATAACTAGGCCATAGTTGCGAAATAATTACAATTTAGCATTAACACTGGAGTGATAGATGGGGCTTTGGTGACAAAACGGATGGCACTGTGATAGACCACATTCAATTTTCTGAGTAGAGTGTTGGAGGCTATTTTGTAAATGACATCGCCAAAGTCAAGGATCGGTAGGATAGTCAGTTTTACGAGGGTATGTTTAGCAGCATGAGCGAAGGATGCTTTGTTGCGAAATAGGAAGCTGATTCTAGATTTAATGTTGGATTGGAGATGCTTAATGTGAGTCTGGAAGGAGAGTTTACAGTCTAACCAGACACCTAGGTATTTGTAGTTGTCCATATATTCTCAGTCAGAACCGTCCAGAGTAGTGATGCTAGTCGGGCAGGCGGGTGCGGGCAGCAATCGGTTGAAGACCATGCATTTAGTTCTACTTGCATTTAAGAGCAGTTGGAGGCCTCGGAAGGAGTGTTGTAAGGCATTGAAGCTTGTCTGGAGGTTTGTTAACACAGTTTCCAAAGAAGGGCCAGATTTATACAGAATGGTGTCGTCTGCATAGAAGTGGATCAGAGAATCACCAGCAGCAAGAGCGACATCATTGATATATACAGAGAAAAGAGTCGGCCCGAGAATTGAACCCTGTGGCACCTCCATAGAGACTGCCAGAGGTCCGGACAACAGGCCCTCCGATTTGACACACTGAACTCTATCTGAGAAGTAGTTGGTGAACCAGGCGAGTCAGTCATTTGAGAAACCAAGGCTGTTGAGTCTGCTGATAAGAATGAAGTGACAGAGTCGAAAGCCTTGGCCTGGTCGATGAAGATGGCTGCACAGTACTGTCTTTTATCGATGGCGGTTATGATAGGGTTTAGGACCTTGAGGTGCACCCATGACCAGCTCTGAAACCAGATTGCATAGTGGAGGAGGTGCGGTGGGATTCAAAATGGTTTGTTAACTTGGATTTCGAAGACTTTTGAAAGGCAGGACAGGATAGATATAGGTCTGTAACAGTTTGGGTCTAGAGTGTCTCCCCCTTTGAAAAGGGGGATGACCGTGGCAGCTTTCCAATCTTTAGGGATCTCAGATGATACAAAAGAGAGGTTGAACAGGCTAGTAATAGGGGTTGCAACAACTGCGGCGGATCATTTTAGAAAGAGCGGGTGCAGATTGTCTAGCCCAGCTGATTTGTATGGGTCCAGATTTGGCATCTCTTTCAGAACATCAGCTATCTGGATTTGGGTGAAGGAGAAGCGGGGAGGGGGGCTTGGGCAAGTTGTTGTGGGGGGTGCAGAGCTGTTGGCCGGGGTAGGGGTAGCCAGATGGAAAGCATGGCCAGCCGTAGAAAAATGTTTATTGAAATTCAGATTTATCGTGGTGACAGTGTTTCCTAGCCTCAGTGCAGTGTGCAGGTTGGAGGAGGTGCTCTTATTCTCCATGGACTTTACAGTTTCCCAAAACTTTTAGGAATTTGTGCTACAGAATGCAAATTTCTGTTTGAAAAAGCTGGCCTTTGCTTTCCTAACTGACTGTGTGTATTGGTTCCTAATTTCCCTGAAAATCATGAATATGGTATCCATATAAGAACAGCATCAGTCTCAGCAGGAGTTGCCTTACGTCTGAGACTGTTGGTGTGCTAATATGGACACCCTGCATGTAAAATAAAGGGGTTTTGGTTTGGCACCAGAAGTCTGGCCATTTCAATGATATAGTAAGCATGTTGCTTCCACCTACTGGTCATATTGATTAATTCAGAGTGTTTGAGAGTTGCTCATCATGTAAGAAACTTCCTTTTCCAGCAGAGGGCAGTGTTATACAAATTTTACAAAATAGCTTTTCCAAGTGTTTTTCTGTTAATCAGGGCCAGTTTCTGGCCACTGATTTTGCATAGTCCTGTATTAAAAGCACTTTAAATGGACATTCTACTTTGAACCAGGACTGGACTAATGGGAAACTAGCCCATGGGGTCTATAGCAATATTGATGTTACGCAGGAAACGGAAGCCAATTGTTACTTACAGTCTTCATGTACTTGATGTGCTGGTTAACAACATGCATAGTACAGTTTGCTTAACTACATATCTTTGTCTGTCGTGACTACAACACAAAGCATGTTGAAACAGGGTTTTCACAAGTTACATTAAATAAATGGCAATAAATCACATTCAGTTCATTAGACCAGGCAAGGAGGAGGAGGTAAGGCAATGTCACTGAGTCAACTCAAATTTGTTTGTGGGAATGTAATTGTGTGAAAGACAGCAGGCAGAGTAAATGTTGTCTACAAGGCTGGAGTTAGAAAGAGAAACTAAAAGAAGACTCCCTACAGTCATGAATAACAGGGGCGCGTCCCTTCGGTTTTAGAAGTGATGGGGGTTTGGGTTTCCCCCCTCAGAAATGTTTGGCCATCTTAAGCTCATTTTCTGCATTTTTACACAATCCAATATGCCGACTCCATTTAGAAGAAAAAGTAAGCAAAAATGCCCACAGTCTTCAAGCTAGGTAAGAGATCATTATTAGATATGTTTAAGTGATTAATAAGAATCAAAGGTAATTCAATAATAAATATTGTGTTGCACATTTAACCAACAGCCAAACAAGTCTTGTAAAAATGCAAACACTTTTGATTGTCTTTATTAAGACATCCTCTATATTAAATTTCAGCCAGACCAACCTGTCAGCCCGAGCCGCCTGCACACCCGACCCCCACCAGTCTAGTCAATAACTCAATTCTCTCCCAATACAATTTCCTTCCCAGTTCACATCTTTAATTTTCATTTCCAAGGGAAAGCAAATCCTCCATATAGCTAATATAGTTAATCTCATGGGACTAATAGTACTGTATTTTTACTTGCACACAATGTAGCTGGTTCACCCCGTCCTGTCCCTAGGGGTCCACCACCCTGCAGTGCCCCAACCCAACACACCCCACTCAGCTTTAGGATCTTAGTGAAACATTCATTATTGGTTGCGGGTGTGTTAGGCCAAGACCAGAGTGACAACCCACAGGACGGCAGACCCCCAGGGCCAGGACTGAGCAGCCCAGACGCTTTTTATTAACATTTTATTTAACCTTTATTTAACTAGGCAAGTCAGTTTAGAACAAATTCTTATTTACAATGACGGCCTAACCCGGCCTAACCCTAACCCAGACGACGCTGGGCCAATTGTGCGCCGCCCTATGAGACCCAATCACGGCCGGTTGTGTTACAGCCTGGAATCGAACCAGGGTCTGTAGTGACACCTCTAGCACTGAGATGCAGTGCCTTAGATCGCTGCACAACTCAGGAGCCACTAGGGATTGCCTAAACAGGTCTACCCTGATGTGGGTATGTTTTCAATACAGACTCCTTTAGTTGTACTGTATTCCATATATAATCCACTCCTTATGAAAGTTGCCTAGTATACCCTTAATCTTGAAATAAATAAAATCTAGTGATACATAACTTGACATTGTGGGAGGATAACCAACATTCCAAGTAATGCCTTTCTTAGCTGCTATAAATACTTGGTACACAGTTTCTTCAGTATCAATATTTCCAAACCAACAAAAACAGGGAGAAGGGAGAATCTATAGACATGCTGAGTTAAAAGAACATACTCTTTGCCAGAATTCAGCCAGTTTTCACAAGACAATAACATATGCAAATATGCAAAATGCGATGCAGTGCCTTAGACCGCTGCGCCACTCGGGAGGCATGACTGGGCATTTAAACATATCTGTATCCATTCATCATCATCAATAGCTTCTATCAGGTTTTCCATTTTAGTTTGGCATGTTTTGTGTCATCAGGAAAAGCCTCTATCAACCCTTGATACAGTTTGGAAATCAACTTTGGAGGTTTGTCACTCTGCCTTAAAATGACATCTGGCTTGTCCAGTGTTTGCTGCAGAGAGAAAAAAGTGTTGTATCTCCAGAAATTCACCTCACCTCCATCACAGACTGGTCTTTCCTGGCTGCCTGGCTCTGCTGAGACCCCTGTCACCACCAAAAATAGAATCAATGGTTCAATCATTTAAATGACCATTATTCCCAGATCCCAGACTGTAGCTTCAGGCCTAAACTGCTGTCCTTTAGCTACTGTAGGTCTACCCATCAATTCAAGATTGAACTTTGTTTCATTCACTGATATTGTTAATATAGGCTTTACTGCAAAATTCATCTGAGCTCCGTAGACTGGCCTTCCCTGGCTGTCTGAACCTACTGGGACCCATGTCACCATCTGATCCTGCTAAGACATGATGAGCATAGCGTTGTCTACTGGCTGCACTAAAGGGCTACATTCCACGGGGGATGCCTGCCTGCAGATCATTGCTGCACTGTAGGCATTTTTCATGCTGCAGCCAGCTGCAGAAGGTCAGACAGACAACTTTGGGATGAAAATATTTTTGTTGTCCCATTTGGAAATGGTCCTCTTTCTGCTTTGTATGGGTTAGCCTGCCTATTGTATTAAAAACACGTATTTTTCACATGATTCACACACAGAATTTGCTGCTTCAACGTCATTAGCCTACCTTTCCTACTTGGATGTGAAAGTTCAAGTGAGCCTAGTATGTGTGGTCTCAAATAAATAGGCTATAGCCTATGTGTGGGTGGAGAAGCACAGGGCAGGAAAATGTCATTATGATTAGGTTATAGTTGATTACATTGCCTAGATATAGGCCTAAATATTGATCACCCATATTTCTCAGTCTGAAAATCTTCCCACTCCTAAAAGGTAGGCTATAAAAATAGCTCAAGAGAAAGTGCAAGTCTCTCCAACTCTGCTCTCTTCAAACTACATCTAGCATTTTGGCTGATATAGCCCAGTAATACAATATAAGGGCCATGTGAGAATCGCTGGTAATTTAACATTTTTCTTAATGTCACGCCCTGACCTTAGATATCTCTGTTTTCTATATATTTTGGTTAGGTCACGGTGTGACTAGGGTGGGTACACTAGGTTTTTGTATGTCTAGGGGTTTTGTATGTCTATGTTGGCCTGATATGGTTGTCCATCAGAAACAGCTGTTTATCGTTGTCTCTGATTGGGGATCATATTTAGGCAGGCCTTTTTTTTTTCTCACTTTCTGGTGTGGGATCTTGTTTATGTGTAGTTGCCTGTCAGCACTAGTTAGTTTTGCAAGTTTGTTCGGTGTTCATTCTTTTAAATAAGAGAATGTACCAATATCACGCTGCACCTTGGTCTCCTTCATATGACGAACGTGACGGAAGATCCCACCACAAAAGGACCAAGCAGCGTGTTCAGGAGGAATGGACCTGGGAGGAGATCCTGGGTGGATCAGGACCCTTGACGCAGGCTGGGGAGTATCACCGTCCGAAGGAGGAAATTGAGGCAGCTAAAGCGGAATGGCGACATTAGGAGAAGTATTATCAACGAGGTAAGCACGAGAGGAAGCCCCAAAATATTTTTTTGGGGGGGAGCACACGGGGAGATTGGCGGAGGTAGGGTTTAGACCTGAGCCAACTCCTCGTGCTTACCGTGGGGAGCGTGTGACTATCCTCGGCATCGTGTTAGAATCGTCCCAGTGAACAAGCACCAAACCAGCGATAAGTTGTTGGTTGCAAAGCATTGTACATCAAAAGTGATTTTTATACTCAAGTGATGATTTAAATGTACAATTTATATCAAATTGTTTGTAAATGTTATTTGAACATCACACATAAGATGCAGCGGTTTTTGGAGAATATTTGTTGTGCATTTTGTTGTAAAGAATTCCCGCCAGTACTAGCTAGCAAGTTACTGTGTCTCGTGGGGGGGTTATAATATTTTGTACAGTGTGTGAGTGCAGAGTTGGATGGTGAGACGTGCAGCATGATGTGCAATTTTGTGCCGTTCCTATCAGGTACATTGTTAAAGATATTATATTGTATATGGTAATTGTATTATTTTGGTAGCCCAGTGAACAAGCACCAAACCAGCGTGTGTGAGTGCAGAGTTGGATGGTGAGACGTGCATTGCATGACGTGCAATTTTGTGCCGTTCCTATCAGAATAAATCTACATGACTGGTGCTACATGTTGGAGTTCTGTGTCGATGACTGATTGTACACAACGCAAGAAGAGTACTGTTACACCTCCTCTCTGCACTCTCCCTGAGGTGCATGTCATCAGCCCGGTGCCACCTGTACCGGTCCCACGTATCAGGTCTCCAGTGCGCCTCCACAGTCCAGTAAGTCCTGTGCCTCCCCTCCGCACTCGCCCTGAGGTGCGTGTCATCAGTCCGGTGCCACCTGTACAGGTCCCACACATCAGACCTCCAGTGCGCCTCCACAGTCCAGAGCTTTCGGCGACAGTTCCCAGTCCAGAGCTTCCGGCGACATTTACATTTACATTTAAGTCATTTAGCAGACGCTCTTATCCAGAGCGACTTACAAATTGGTGCATTCACCTTATGACTTATGAAATCCAGTGGAACAGCCACTTTACAATAGTGCATCTAAATATTTTAAGGGGGGGGGGTGAGAAGGATTACTTTATCCTATCCTAGGTATTCCTTAAAGAGGTGGGGTTTCAGGTGTCTCCGGAAGGTGGTGATTAACTCCGCTGTCCTGGCGTCGTGAGGGAGTTTGTTCCACCATTGGGGAGACAGAGCAGCGAACAGTTTTGACTGGGCTGAGCGTGAACTGTACTTCCTCAGTGGTAGGGAGGCGAGCAGGCCAGAGGTGGATGAACGCAGTGCCCTTATTTGGGTGTAGGGCCTGATCAGAGCCTGGAGGTACTGAGGTGCCGTTCCCCTCACAGCTCCGTAGGCAAGCACCATGGTCTTGTAGCGGATGCGAGCTTCAACTGGAAGCCAGTGGAGAGAGCGGAGGAGCGGGGTGACGTGAGAGAACTTGGGAAGGTTGAACACTAGACGGGCTGCGGCGTTCTGGATGAGTTGTAGGGGTTTAATGGCACAGGCAGGGAGCCCAGCCAACAGCGAGTTGCAGTAATCCAGACGGGAGATGACAAGTGCCTGGATTAGGACCTGCGCCGCTTCCTGTGTGAGGCAGGGTCGTACTCTGCGGATGTTGTAGAGCATGAACCTACAGGAACGGGCCACCGCCTTGATGTTAGTTGAGAACGACAGGGTGTTGTCCAGGATCACGCCAAGGTTCTTAGCGCTCTGGGAGGAGGACACAATGGAGTTGTCAACCGTGATGGCGAGATCATGGAACGGGCAGTCCTTCCCGGGAGGAAGAGCAGCTCTGTCTTGCCGAAGTTCAGCTTGAGGTGGTGATCCGTCATCCACACTGATATGTCTGCCAGACATGCAGAGATGCGATTCGCCACCTGGTCATCAGAAGGGGGAAAGGAGAAGATGAATTGTGTGTCGTCTGCATAGCAATGATAGGAGAGACCATGTGAGGTTATGACAGAGCCAAGTGACTTGGTGTATAGCGAGAATAGGAGAGGGCCTAGAACAGAGCCCTGGGGGACACCAGTGGTGAGAGCGTGTGGTGAGGAGACAGATTCTCGCCACGCCACCTGGTAGGAGCGACCTGTCAGGTAGGACGCAATCCAAGCGTGGGCCGCGCCGGAGATGCCCAACTCGGAGAGGGTGGAGAGGAGGATCTGATGGTTCACAGTATCGAAGGCAGCCGATAGGTCTAGAAGGATGAGAGCAAAGGAGAGAGAGTTAGCTTTAGCGGTGCGGAGCGCCTCCGTGATACAGAGAAGAGCAGTCTCAGTTGAATGACTAGTCTTGAAACCTGACTGATTTGGATCAAGAAGGTCATTCTGAGAGAGATAGCGGGAGAGCTGACCAAGGACGGCACGTTCAAGAGTTTTGGAGAGAAAAGAAAGAAGGGATACTGGTCTGTAGTTGTTGACATCGGAGGGATCGAGTGTAGGTTTTTTCAGAAGGGGTGCAACTCTCGCTCTCTTGAAGAGAGGCAGATGCTTGGAATTTAGAGTGGTAGAAAGTGGCTTTAGCAGCAGAGACAGAGGAGGAAAATGTAGAGAGGAGGGAGTGAAAGGATGCCAGGTCCGCAGGGAGGCGAGTTTTCCTCCATTTCCATGACAGTTCCCAGCCCAGAGCTTCCGGTGACAGTTCCCAGTCCGGTACCTCCGGTGACAGTTCCCAGTCCGGAACATCCAGCTACAGTCCCCAGTCCAGGACCCCCAGAGACTAGCTGCAGTACAGATCCTCCAGCAGTGGTTCCCAGTTCTGAGCCTCCGGCAATTATCCACGGTCCGATTCCTCCAACGATCCACGGTCCGGTTCCACAGAAGTGGAGGGATCAATGTAGGGAGCGGGGACTGCATCCGGAGCCGCCAGCGAGGGTAGATGCCCACCCGGACCCTCTATAGGTTCAGGTATGCACCTTCAGAGTACTCACCTTTGGGGGGGGGGGTAATGTCACGCCCTGTCTTTAGATGTCTCTGTTTTCAATATTATTTTGGTTAGGTCAGGGTGTGACGAGGGTGGTATGTGTGTTTATTGGCCAGTCTAGGGTTTTTTGTACATCTATGGGTTTTTGTTTGTCTAAATGTAAATGTAGGTCTATGGTGGCCTGAATTGGTTCCCAATCAGAGGCAGCTGTTTATCGTTGTCTCTGATTGGGGATCCTATTTAGGTTGCCATTTTCCATTTTGGTTTTGTGGGTTATGTCAGCACTCGGTTTATCATAGTGTCACATTCGTTTTGTTAGTTTGTTTAATTGTTCTTCGTTAATTAAAGAATAATATATTCTTATCACCCTGCACCTTGGTCTCATCATTACGACAAACGTGACAGGCAGCTAGCTAACTGTGATGATCAGGAATAATGGTCCAGGGCTCATGACAGGAATCTGGTGTTGTAGTGGAGAAAACAGTTGATACTGGCAGGCTGGCAAGTATTATCCAGGCTAAAAAAACGGCTGGTGTCTGTGAGCAAGGTAAAGGCCGCTAGCAGTGGCTGACAATGACTAAATAGCTAGTAGCTGTTTAGCTTCTGATGGCTAGCTGCTGATGGAGGTTCTGGCTATAAGGTCTAAAAAAATAGCGGATCCATATCACATTGGGTGAGGCGGGTAACCGATGGGTATATTTAATTTAAAAATGGAAACATATTGAAAATTGAAATATATACAAAAAAAATTAGAAAAATCAAAAATGTGTGTGTTACAGAATAAATAAGAAATTAAAAAATACTTAATTATTTACTACAGTTTTTTTGTAGTATACTGTAGTATTTACAGTTAACTATAGCATAGATATTGGAGTAAAAGAACTGTGAAAGCTATGATCCTTTATTGATGTCACTTATTAAATCCACTTCAATCAGTGTCGATGAAGGGGAGGAGTCAGGTTAAAGAACGATTTTTATGGATTGTGAATGGGTGTCATTTGGAGGGTGAATGGGCAAGACAAAATATTTAAGTACCTTTAAAAATGGTATGGTAGAAGGTGCCAGGCGCACTGGTTTGGGTCAAGAACTACAACACTGCTGAGTTTTTTTCCCCGTGTGCATCAAGAATGTTTGCATCAAGGACATCCAGCCAACTTGACACAATTGTGGGAAGGATTGGGGTCAACTTGAACCAGCATGCCCTGACGTCCATGCCCTGACAAATTGAGACTGTTCTGAGGGCAAAAAGGGGGGGGGGTGCAACTGAATATTAGAAAGGTGTCACGCCCTGGTCGAAGTATTTTGTGTTTATCTTCATTTATTTGGTCAGGCCAGGGTGTGACATGGGTTTTTGTATGTGGTGTGTATGTAGTGGGATTGTAGCTTAGTGGGGTGTTCTAGGTAAGTCTATGGCTGTCTGAAGTGGTTCTCAATCAGAGGCAGGTGTTTATCGTTGTCTCTGATTGGGAACCATATTTAGGCAGCCATATTCTTTGGTTGTGTTGTGGGTGATTGTCCTTAGTGTCCTGATGTCCTTGGTCTGTGTTAGTTTACACAAAGTATAGGCTGTTTCGGTTTTCCTTACGTTAATTGTTTTGTAGTGTTTGTGTTTATTCGTGTCTACGTTGTTTATTAAACATGGATCGCAATCTACACGCTGCAGTTTGGTCCGACTCTCCTTCACCACATGAAAACCGTTACAAAAGGTATTCTTAATGTTTTCTACACTCAATGTATATACAGTGGGGCCCACTGTACTATAATTCTTTACGTTTTTTGCAGACTAGTATAATGTAGTATTTTTGCAGACATTACTGTAGTATTTTATTATAGTGTTTTTGTTTTATTATCAGAACCTACTGGATACATATTTCATAACCTGTATGTACTATATGACTGGGGTCTGAAAGTAGAGAACACAATAAGGTCTATACTGGGCATGTTGTTTTCTCACTTGGGTGGCACAAGTTGTGATATGGGGAGTGGAATGGGCAGGGTATATGCAAATGACATACTGTAGTATTTACTACAGGTAAAAAGTGTAGACTAGTGTTTTTGTGGAACTTTACTGTAGTATTTACTACAGTATTTTTTTGCGGATAATATTGTAGTATTTACTGTAATATTCTACCGTCTACTACAACATTCTATAGTAAGTAAGATGGATACGACGGTGTGTATTATTGTATTATACAGCATACTACAGTTTACTATATAATTATATTGTAAGTTCTGTAGTATTCTATAGTAAACTGTAGTAATTTTTCATGTGGGTTTACAGGAGAGGTTACAATGTGGTTACAGATGGAGTAGAACAGTGGGGGGAGAGTGGGGGCAGGAGGAACACAAATGGAGGAACTGCTGGAGCGAGGAGGAGAAGGAGGACTGGAGCAGCTCCTCTTCACCATTTGTGCACCAAGGCGAGAAATGGAGTTCAAAAGTTCACATAGGCAGTTGATATATACAATACTGAAGTGTGTGTGTGTGTGTGTGTGTGTGTGTGTGTGTGTGTGTGTGTGTGTGTGTGTGTGTGTGTGTGTGTGTGTGTGTGTGTGTGTGTGTGTGTGTGTGTGTGTGTGTGTGTGTGTGTGTGTGTGTGTGTGTGTGTGTGTGTGTGTGTGTGTGTGTGTGAGAGAGGAGAGGGAAGGTTATCTTCATGAGGTGTATTACATGGTGTTCCCATTAATGATTCAGGAAGAGCTCTCTGAACCTATTGGTACACCATTACTGAAAAACATATATACAGGCCCTGGACCAATGGTTACCTTATGGTTCATGAAGGGAAGTTGGGGGTTTGGTGCTATAGCAGGTGAAGTTCAGAGGAGGAAGGGGAGAACCATCCTCTGTAAAATGTAATGTAGAAAAAATTGTGAAACATGAGAAGTTTCCTTTTTAGATAAACTATAATATATATTCATATGTCACCAAATAATTGATTTAAAATACACTGTTTTGCAATGAAGGTCTACAGTAACAGCACTGTCTTGGGTATTACCATGTTGTAGCCAGAGGACAGCTAGCTTCCATCCTCCTCTGGCTACAATTACTTCAATACAAAACCTAGGAGGCTCATAGGCATCACCCCGTTCCATAGACATACATGGTAATTATGACCACTTCCGGAGGACCAATCAAAGCTTTTGCAATATGATCTGATAGGATGAACATATCATAGAATTAGGATCAGAGAATTAACCTAGTGTGTTGTATTGGGATTGTGCCACAGAGCATTATGGGGGTTCTATGTGTTGAGAAACTAGATGACATTGTTGGAAAGAGGTGAAGAGTGATAGTTTAGCATTTTGGGGATATTATTCAATCAAAATTAGTTTTTTTTTACATTACAAGTCCAGAGTTTCCCTAGTTAGGTTAACATTTAAGGAAAAACTACAGGCCCCAGGGGGTAAAAATTGCCCCACCGCTCTGGGACCTATGGTGCACCATTCTGCTTGCAATTGTCAGTTATCGTCAGGTATGTGGATTATCAGGGCTTTATTCAGAAATGTTTCTTGGGCTACTTTGTGTCAAGTGCGCGAGATGCACAGTCTGTGTTTGACCGTATGAATTTTTAGATGTCTGAGTTGTCCAAACCTACGATGACACAGCAGTAATGGAATGTATCTGCTAATTGTATTTACAGCTAAGTCCCCTCCTGTTCCCTGCTTTAAGAAGTGATGACTACTCCACTCCACTACCATTGTCAACTTTCTCCTGACATGAACTGAAGCCACGTCTCATGTGCCCGCTCATCCACTGGTTCATTGAATGTTTCCCCTTCAAGCACCGTGAGTACCCCATCAATTTTCTCTCATTACTGTATTTAGAGTCAATCACATACACAATCACATTATTACACATCAATAATTTTACTCCTTGCTTGGACTAACTAATTCGTATCTCTTTTGTGTAACTGTGTAGTGTGTAGTGCCTTGTGTTATTGTTTTTTGTCTTCTCAGTCAAATCCTGTTCTGCTCTGGTCAAGCCTCTGAACACCTCAACTCATGCCTCATACCCTCATTCAATCACTGCTTTGATCCCTTTCCAACAATGTGTAAGTAGCTTCTCATTCCCATTCCCCATAATATTTACATTTACATTATATTTAAGTCATTTAGCAAATGCTTTAAGGTAAAATAATTAGTCTTTGACGATTTATGGAACACACTTTGTTGTCTCAGTGCGTTCCGCGCCTGTACTGTGGTTCTGTCATGCAGGTGAATGAGGACCCAAAAGCGACTTGGCGAAAGCAGAGTCTTTAATCCAGTAACGTAACATACAATCAAAAAACACAACTTTCACTCGAAATGACGAGAACCGACTGGAGACTAGATCTTGAACAGCAGGTTGCCTCGGGAAGGCACTTGAACCAAACAGACTCAGACACCTGCTCACCACGCAGCATCTGAGGGAAACACGACACGACAGGGCGATACACAAACACAGCATGGTGAATTCTAGACAAGGATCCGACAGGGCAGGAACGGAAAACAAGGAGAGAAATAGGGACTCTAATCAGGGAAAAGGATCGGGAACAGGTGTGGGAAGACTAAATGATGATTAGGGGAATAGGAACAGCTGGGAGCAGGAACGGAACGATAGAGAGAAGAGAGAGCGAGAGAGTGAGAGAGGGAGGGGGAGAGAGAGGGATAGAAAGAGGGAAAGAACCTAATAAGACCAGCAGAGGGAAACGAATAGAAGGGGAAGCACAGGGACAAGACATGATAATTAATGACAAAACATGACGGTACCCCCCCACTCACCGAGCGCCTCCTGGCGCACTCGAGGAGGAATCCTGGCGGCAACGGAGGAAATCATCAATGAGTGAACGGTCCAGCACGTCCCGAGACGGAACCCAACTCCTCTCCTCAGGACCGTAACCCTCCCAATCCACTAAGTATTGGTGACCCCGTCCCCAAGAACGCATGTCCATGATCTTATGTACCTTGTAAATAGGTGCGCTCTCGACAAGGACGGGAGGGGGGGAGGGAAGACGAACGGGGGTGCGAAGAAAGGGCTTGACACAGGAGACATGGAAGACAGGATGGACGCGACGAAGATGTCGCGGAAGAAGCAGTCGCACAGCGACAGGATTGACGACCTGGGAGACACGGAACGGACCAATGAAACGCGGAGTCAACTTACGAGAAGCTGTCGTAAGAGGAAGGTTGCGAGTGGAAAGCCACACTCTCTGGCCGCAACAATACCTTGGACTCTTAATCCTGCGTTTATTGGCGGCTCTCACAGTCTGTGCCCTGTAACGGCAAAGTGCAGACCTCACCCTCCTCCAGGTGCGCTCACAACGTTGGACAAACGCTTGAGCGGAGGGAACGCTGGACTCGGCAAGCTGGGATGAGAACAGAGGAGGCTGGTAACCCAGACTACTCTGAAACGGAGATAACCCGGTAGCAGACGAAGGAAGCGAGTTGTGAGCGTATTCTGCCCAGGGGAGCTGTTCTGCCCAAGACGCAGGGTTTCTGAAAGAAAGGCTGCGTAGTATGCGACCAATCGTCTGATTGGCCCTCTCTGCTTGACCGTTAGACTGGGTATGAAACCCGGAAGAGAGACTGACGGACGCACCAATCAAACGACAGAACTCCCTCCAAAACTGTGACGTGAATTGCGGGCCTCTGTCTGAAACGGCGTCTAACGGAAGGCCATGAATTCTGAACACATTCTCGATAATGATTTGTGCCGTCTCCTTAGCGGAAGGAAGTTTAGCGAGGGGAATGAAATGTGCCGCCTTAGAGAACCTATCGACAACCGTAAGAATCACAGTCTTCCCCGCAGACAAAGGCAGACCGGTAATGAAGTCTAGGGCGATGTGAGACCATGGTCGAGAAGGAATGGGGAGCGGTCTGAGACGACCGGCAGGAGGAGAGTTACCCGACTTAGTCTGCGCGCAGTCCGAACAAGCAGCCACGAAACGGCGCGTGTCATGCTCCTGAGTCGGCCACCAAAAGCGCTGGCGAATAGACGCAAGAGTGCCTCGAACACCGGGATGACCAGCTAACTTGGCAGAGTGAGCCCACTGAAGAACAGCCAGACGAGTGGAAACAGGAACGAAAAGGAGGTTACTAGGACAAGCGCGCGGCGACGCAGTGTGCGTGAGTGCTTGCTTAACCTGTCTTTCAATTCCCCAGACTGTCAACCCGACAACACGCCCATAAGGAAGAATCCCCTCGGGATCAGTAGAAGCCACAGAAGAACTAAACAGACGGGATAAGGCATCAGGCTTGGTGTTTTTGCTACCCGGACGGTAAGAAATCACAAACTCGAAACGAGCGAAAAACAACGCCCAACGAGCTTGACGGGCATTAAGTCGTTTGGCAGAACGGATGTACTCAAGGTTCTTATGGTCTGTCCAAACGACAAAAGGAACGGTCGCCCCCTCCAACCACTGTCGCCATTCGCCTAGGGCTAAGCGGATGGCGAGCAGTTCTCGGTTACCCACATCATAGTTGCGCTCAGATGGCGACAGGCGATGAGAAAAATAAGCGCAAGGATGAACCTTATCGTCAGACTGGAAGCGCTGGGATAGAATGGCTCCCACGCCTACCTCTGAAGCGTCAACCTCGACAATGAATTGTCTAGTGACGTCAGGAGTAACGAGGATAGGAGCGGACGTAAAACGTTCTTTTAGAAGATCAAAAGCTCCCTGGGCGGAACCGGACCACTTAAAACACGTCTTGACAGAAGTAAGAGCTGTGAGAGGGGCAGCAACTTGACCGAAATTGCGAATGAAACGCCGATAGAAATTAGCGAAACCTAAAAAGCGCTGCAACTCGACACGTGACCTTGGAACGGGCCAATCACTGACAGCTTGGACCTTAGCGGAATCCATCTGAATGCCTTCAGCGGAAATAACGGAACCGAGAAAAGTAACGGAGGAGACATGAAAAGAGCACTTCTCAGCCTTAACGTAGAGACAATTCTCTAAAAGGCGCTGTAGAACACGTCGAACGTGCTGAACATGAATCTCGAGTGACGGTGAAAAAATCAGGATATCGTCAAGATAGACAAAAACAAAGATGTTCAGCATGTCTCTCAGAACATCATTAACTAATGCCTGAAAAACAGCTGGCGCATTGGCGAGACCAAACGGCAGAACCCGGTACTCAAAATGCCCTAACGGAGTGTTAAACGCCGTTTTCCACTCGTCCCCCTCTCTGATGCGCACGAGATGGTAAGCGTTACGAAGGTCCAACTTAGTAAAGCACCTGGCTCCCTGCAGAATCTCGAAGGCTGATGACATAAGGGGAAGCGGATAACGATTCTTAACCGTTATGTCATTCAGCCCTCGATAATCCACGCAGGGGCGCAGAGTACCGTCCTTCTTCTTAACAAAAAGAACCCCGCCCCGGCCGGAGAGGAAGAAGGCACTATGGTACCGGCGTCAAGAGACACAGATAAATAATCCTCGAGAGCCTTACGTTCGGGAGCCGACAGAGAGTATAGTCTACCCCGAGGAGGAGTGGTCCCCGGAAGGAGATCAATACTACAATCATACGACCGGTGAGGAGGAAGGGAGTTGGCTCGGGACCGACTGAAGACCGTGCGCAGATCATGATATTCCTCCGGCACTCCTGTCAAATCGCCAGGTTCCTCCTGAGAAGTGGGGACAGAAGAAATGGGAGGGATGGCAGACATTAAACACTTCACATGACAAGAAACGTTCCAGGATAGGATAGAATTACTAGACCAATTAATAGAAGGATTATGACATACTAGCCAGGGATGACCCAAAACAACAGGTGTAAAAGGTGAACGAAAAATCAAAAAAGAAATAGTCTCACTGTGGTTACCAGATACCGTGAGAGTTAAAGGTAGTGTCTCAAATCTGATACTGGGAAGATGACTACCATCTAAGGCAAACATGGGCGTAGGCTTGTCTAACTGTCTGAAAGGAATGTCATGTTTCCGAGCCCATGCTTCGTCCATGAAACAACCCTCAGCCCCAGAGTCAATCAAGGCACTGCATGTAGCACCCGAACCGGTCCAGCGTAGATGGACCGACATAGTAGTACATGATCTAGATGAAGAGACCTGAGTAGTAGCGCTCACCAGTAGCCCTCCGCTTACTGATGAGCTCTGGCCTCTTACTGGACATGAATTAACAAAATGTCCATCAAATCCGCAATAGAGGCACAGGCGGTTGGTGATCCTCCGTTCCCTCTCCTTGGTCGAGATGCGAATACCTCCCAGCTGCATGGGCTCAGTCTCTGAGCCAGAGGAGGGAGATGGTTGCGATGCGGAGCAGGGAAACACCGTTGATGCGAGCTCTCTTCCACGAGCCCGGTGACGAAGATCTACCCGTCGTTCTATGCGGATGGCGAGAGCAATCAAGGAGTCCACATCTGAAGGAACCTCCCGGGAGAGAATCTCATCCTTAACCACTGCGTGGAGTCCCTCCAGAAAACGAGCGAGCAGCGCCGGCTCGTTCCACTCACTAGAGGCAGCAAGAGTGCGAAACTCAATAGAGTAATCCGTTATGGATCGATCACCTTGGCATAGGGAAGCCAGGGCCCTAGAAGCCTCCCTACCAAAAACTGAACGGTCAAAAACCCGAATCATCTCCTCTTTAAAGTTCTGGTATTTGTTAGAGCAATCAGCCCTTGCCTCCCAGATAGCTGTGCCCCACTCTCGAGCCCGGCCAGTAAGGAGTGAGATGACGTAAGCAACCCGAGCTCTCTCTCTAGAGTATGTGTTGGGTTGGAGAGAGAACACAATCTCACACTGGGTGAGAAAGGAGCGGCACTCAGTGGGCTGCCCGGAGTAGCAAGGTGGGTTATTAACCCTAGGTTCTGGAGACTCGGCAGGCCAGGAAGTAACAGGTGGCACGAGACGAAGACTCTGGAACTGTCCAGAGAGGTCGGAAACCTGAGCGGCCAGGTTCTCCACGGCATGGCGAGCAGCAGACAATTCCTGCTCGTGTCTGCCGAGCATGGCTCCTTGGATCTCGACGGCAGTGTTACGAGCGTCTGTAGTCGCTGGGTCCATTCCTTGGTCGGATCCTTCTGTCATGCAGGTGAATGAGGACCCAAAAGCGACTTGGCGAAAGCAGAGTCTTTAATCCAGTAACGTAACATACAATCAAAAAACACAACTTTCACTCGAAATGACGAGAACCGACTGGAGACTAGATCTTGAACAGCAGGTTGCCTCGGGAAGGCACTTGAACCAAACAGACTCAGACACCTGCTCACCACGCAGCATCTGAGGGAAACACGACACGACAGGGCGATACACAAACACAGCACGGTGAATTCTAGACAAGGATCCGACAGGGCAGGAACGGAAAACAAGGAGAGAAATAGGGACTCTAATCAGGGAAAAGGATCGGGAACAGGTGTGGGAAGACTAAATGATGATTAGGGGAATAGGAACAGCTGGGAGCAGGAACGGAACGATAGAGAGAAGAGAGAGCGAGAGAGTGAGAGAGGGAGGGGGAGAGAGAGGGATAGAAAGAGGGAAAGAACCTAATAAGACCAGCAGAGGGAAACGAATAGAAGGGGAAGCACAGGGACAAGACATGATAATTAATGACAAAACATGACAGGTTCTCCCATCCTCCTCAATGTTTCAAGTCACCAGCCTCCGCTGGGCTATAGATGGAATGACTAACCCTGGATCAGCTACAGTGGTGAGAGAAAGTTTGTGAACCCTTTAGGATTGGCTGTATTTCTGCATACATTTGACCTAAAATGTCCTAATAATGGATCAAATGAACTTGATTAAACAAATAACACAAACACAATTGTACTTTTTCCATTCTTTATTGAGAAAATTGATCCAACATCAAATGTATTTGTTGGAAATAGTATTTGAACTTCTAGATTAATCAGCTCAAAAAATTGATTTAAGGAGAAGTCTATCTTTAATTCTGTGAATAACACTAGTATCTTTTATCAATGTTTATTATGAGTATTTCTGCAAAATCACCGGATGTTTTGGAATCAAACATTACTGCACATAAGGCACCAATGTAAACTCAGATTTTTCTATATAAATATTCACATTATCGAACAAAACATGTATTGTGTAACATGATGTCGTATGAGTGTCATCTGATGAAGATCATCAAAGGTTAGTGATTAATGTTATCTATATTTCTGCTTTTTGTGAAAAATTGGCTGGAAAAATGGCTGTGTTTTTTCGACTTGGCGGTGATCTAACATAATCAGATGTTGTGCTTTAGCTGTAAAGCATTTTTAAATCGGACATGATGCGTAGATTAACAAGATGTTTATCTTTCATTTGCTGTATTGGACTTGTTAATAACTCTAGTGACTCCCCATCCCGCATGCGGAAGCGTAATCATCGACTGACACGAATTAGCATAACGCAACGGACATAAATATTCCTAGAAAACTCCTATTCATGAAAATCACAAATTAAATATATCGAGACACAGCTTAGCCTTTTGTTAATCACCCTGTCATCTCAGATTTTCAAAATATGCTTTACAGCCAAAGCTAGAAAAGCATTTGTGTAAGTTTCTCGATAGCCTAGCATAGCATTTTGTCCAGCTAGCAGAAGGTAACTTGGTCACGGAAATCAGAAAAGCAATCAAATTTAAATCGTTTACCTTTGATGAGCTTCAGATGTTTTAACTCACGAGACTCCCAGGTAGATAGCAAATGTTCCTTTTTTCCCAAAATATTATTTTTGTAGGCGAAATAGCTCCGTGCAGTCACGAAACCCCCTGAAAAATATTCCAAATTAGCTCCATAATATCGACAGAAACATGGCAAACGTTGTTTATCAATCCTCAAGGTGTTTTTAAAATATCTATTCGATAATATATCCACCGGGACAATTCATTTTTCAGTAGGACCGATTGGAATAATGGCTACCTCTGTATTTTACGCTAGAGTCACTCTGGGAGCCATCAGGTGACCACTTGCGCAATGTAGCTGCTTACGGGTATTCTTCAACATAAATGCATAAAACTACGTCACAATGCTGTAGACA
The DNA here is from genome assembly GCF_021184085.1 of Oncorhynchus gorbuscha. Classification (NCBI taxonomy): domain Eukaryota; kingdom Metazoa; phylum Chordata; class Actinopteri; order Salmoniformes; family Salmonidae; genus Oncorhynchus; species Oncorhynchus gorbuscha. The sequence goes on along the minus strand of NC_060184.1, from coordinate 43,766,680 downwards.
CCTTCGGGAATACGGTGGAAGAGTAATCTGGTTGATAGCCCATTCGCTGCTCAATAGGGACGCATTGGAACACAGCGCTTACAAAACATGAGGCACTTCCGGATTGGATTTTTCTCAGGCTTTCGCCTGCAACATCAGTTCTGTTATACTCACAGACAATATTTTTACAGTTTTGGAAACTTTAAACTGGAAACGGAGAGGAGAGCAGGTATGATGTTATGTTCAGGGAGGAGGCAAGGGCCTGGTCAATAAAATTCCCCGCAGCTCAAGAGTCCATTAGAGCTGTGGAAACACGAGGGACAGCCAACTAGTGAAATCGATACTAAGAAGGGTTTGGTGGACAGTGAAGATGGAATACTCACACCTACCCCAGGATGATCACTGGACCGTCCCTCTGCTCTAGTGGCTCTCAGGTTTGAATGTAGCCGACACCATTGAAGCTGGTGACCTTCCTGGCCACAATAGGGACAGAGCCCCAGTTGTCTCCAACGGCGTCGCTCAGCCGAGGGGAGGCGTGTGGTCCCTACCTCCATGGGTTCAGACTCTGACTCAGATCGGTCAACGACGGGAGGGAGAGAAGTGATGGGAGTGCCGACGTTCCCGAAAGAGGTTATCCAGACGGATGTCCATCGCAATGATTGTGTCCAATAAGAGGGTGTCGTCTCGGCATGCCAGCTTTGTCTGGACCTCCTCACGCAATCCTCTTCTGAATAAGGTGCGGAGCGCCGGTTTGTTCCAGCCGCAAGATGCTGCCACAGTATGAAAAGTGAGGGCGTACTCTGCAGCAGTCTGGTCCTCTTGCCGTAGATGGAGTAAAATCTCACCCCCCTCTCTGGTGGATGATCGAAGACTCCTCTGAACAGAGACATGAACCTCCCATAGGAACCCAGCTCCTCCTATCCTCTCTCCTAGACAGCCGTAACCCATTCCAATGCCCGCCAGGTCAACATGAAAATAAACGTGGCCACCTTGGACCTCTCGGTGGTGTGGGCTCCCGTTTGAAGAGCAAATTAGAGGGAGCCCTGAAGGAAGAAGCCACAGCATTTGGATGGAGTCCCGTCATATATGTCTGGAAGAGCGAAACAGGCATCACTGACCTGGGCAGACTGCTGAATGGGCTGGGGTGCTGGCTTGCTGTAGTCGACTCATGGTAGAGGATTCTCCGCTCGTTGCGGTGATGCTCCTTGGGGAAGATCAAGATGTTGAAGTACGCAGAAGACTATCCCCAGTTGTGCCAGCTGATTGTGGTGTTGGCAACCTTTGACTACGTTAACCTTTCTAGCGGAACATTCCGCTGAAAAGGCAGCGCGCGAAAATATATGTATATTTTTTGACTTTCACACATTAAAACCTTTTGTGACTAGAGGGTAGTATTTTCATTTTTGGAAAAATAACGTTCCCGTAGTAAACGGGATATTTTGTCAGGACAAGATGCTAGAATATGCATATAATTGACATCTTAGGATAGAAAACACTTTAAGCACTGGATAACCGACCACTGGGATCTGGCACAGTCACATCACCGTAGGACCCCTGCACCAAGATGGCCTCCCTTCCTCATCATCCAGGCACCTGTACACAAAGTCTTCCTCTTTCTCCTGTGGCTCCAACACCATGACCCCACCATCTCCTGGCCGAGGATGGAGATTAAGACCTGGACACCCATATGCCGGAAGACCTGCATCCCTTACCTTGTGGTTCCACGTTGGTTGAGACTCCTGTTGTTGCAGTCCAGGGTGACATCCCTGAGGTTTACCTAGGATCTCCGGGAGGGTTTCTCCAATACTTGCACCACCTGTCTCCCTCCTCGTCACTCCTGGGACTTTGCCATCGACCTGGTAACAGACTCTGCGCAGCCGCATCTACCCCGTTAGTGGCTGTAACAAAGGCGTACATCCAGAAGGCTCTCCAACAGGGTTTCAACTTCTCATTCACCTCCCCTGCATCAGCTGGGTTCTTCATGGCCAAGAAGGAGGGGATCTTCGTCAGTGTATTGACTACAGAGGTCTCAATGCCATAACCAAGTACCGATATACCCCCCTCACGTTGGTGCCATTGAAGAGCTCCGCGGGACCCAGTTCTTTACCAAGCTGGACCTGTGAAGTGCCTACAATTTGATCCGCATCCGAGAAGGGGATGAATGGAAGACTGCATTCAGAACAGTGTCTGGGCACTATGAGTACTTGGTGAGGCCTTATGGTTTAGCCAATGTTCTAATGAAGGGGTGTTTCACCTCTGCCCCATTGCTGAAGCACGCAGACCCTATGTTGCCCTTCATGGTGGACGCCTCAGAGGTGGGCGTGTGGGCCGTCCTGTCACAACTTAAAGGTAATCCACAAAAACTGTATCTATGTGCATAATACTCTAAAAAACTTTCCCCTGCAATGAGGAACTATGACATCTGTGATCGGGAGCTCCTGGCGATGAAGTTGGCATTAGAGGAGTGGAGACACTGGCTGGAGGGCACCACGGACCTGTTTCTCATCCTCCCTGACCATCGAAACTTTGAGTACATATTGACAGAGGCGACTTAACCTGCGCCAAGAAAGGTGGGTCCTTTTCTTTACTAGATTCAAATTCACCTTGTGATACTGCCCAGGTTCAAAGAACATCAAAGCCGATGCCCTGTCCCGACTGCACGATTCAGGAGAGGTTCCTGTCCTGAGTGATCCCATCATAATGCCCTTCTGAATCGTTGCCCCATGCTCTGGGACGTAGACGTGGACCTCCACCAGGCTCTGGAGAGGGAACCCGCACCGGCTACCTGTCCTCTGGAGTGCACCTATGTTCCCACAGAGGTAAGGGATTGCCTTTTAACCTGGTTGCACAAATCCCTTTCTGCTGGACACAACCAGGTATCACCTGCACCACTCAATCCATCTCCATTAAGTACTGGAGGCCCACCTTGGCGCAGGACATCTCTCGCTATATCAACTCCTGCTCTGTATGTGCCCAAACCAAGTCACCCCGGAACACGCCAGCAGGGAAACTCCTTCCCCTTCCCGTGCCTCAGCGGCCTTGGATCTATCTGTCGATGGATTTTGTCACTGATCTTCACCACTGTTATGGTTGTTGTGGAAAGATTCTCCAAATCCTGCTGTTTTATCCTATTCTCTCGTCTCACAAGGTCACTGAGGAACTGTTTCAGCAGGTCTTCCGGCACTATGGCTTTCTGGAGGATATCATCTCCAACCGTGGTTCCCAATTCACACCACGTGTTTTGGGTCATGGTCAGCCTCACATCCGAGTACCGGCCTCAGTCCAACGAGCAGGTGGAGAGGACCAAACAGGAGCAGGGGAGGTTCCTGAGGGGTCACTGTCAGGACCGACAGAGGGAGTGGGCCTGGTTTCTTCCCTGGGTGGAGTATGCCCAGAACTCACTTTGTCACTCCTCCAACTGGTTGTCTCCCTTTCAGTGTATCCTGGGGTTCCAGCCGGCCCTGGATCCATTGATCCGGAGCCAGAACAAAGTTCTGGCACTCAGGGGAGGTTTGGGACGCAACCCAAGTGAGGCTTCAACATGCCATCCAGTGCCAGAAGCAGCAGGCAGACCACCACCGCTGTGAGACACCTGTTTTCCGTCCTGGTGATCGCGTCTGGCTCTCCACCAGGAACCTCCCATTCACCTGTCCTGCCAGGAAGCTGACCCTCCGGTTTATGGGGCGGTTTACCGATTACAGCTTCCCAATGACTACCGGATCTCACCCTCTTTTCACATTTCTCTCAGGCCGGTGGTTCCTGGTCCCCTGGCTGATGCCATCCCTCATGACACCCCTCTGTCTCCCCTGCTGATCGAGGATAGTTCGGCCTATTCCATCAGGTCCCTCCTGAACTCCAGATGTCGTGGGGGTTGGTTTCAGTACCCGGTGGACTGGGAGGGGTACGGTCCAGAGGAGCGGTGTTGGGTTCCATTGGGTGACATTCTAGATCCCAACATCATCCGAGATTTCCACCTTAGCTGACCAGCCCTCTCCTCGTCCTTGGGGCCGTCCTCCTGACCGGCGTTGTCCAGCAGCTGGAGCCGCGCATCGGGTGGGGGTTACTGTCACATCCACTCCCCCTCCAGAGCTCGACATCGCTGGTCTACTAACCATTGGTCCTGGCAACCCATCCTTACACACACCTGGCAAGCCTCATTAGGCACACCTGGACTTCATTACCTCCCCTTTATATAGCACTTGTTATCATCAACAGGCAATATTGTTTATGTTTCCATGTTTGGACACTTCATCATTAAACTCATTATCTGCACTTGCTTCCTGACTCCCTGCGTCTATGTTACACCTCCCCTGTTATTGTAAATGGTGAGAGGTTAGCATGTTTTGTAACTTTGAATCATTATTCATGTTTTTTCTTAACCATGGCATTATCAGGATGAATTTAGAAGTGTTCAGAAACAGATTATATACTCACTTAAAAATAAAATTACTCATCATTCACTACTGATTTACTATTGGGTAAAGCAAACAGCAAATGCATATTGGACCAAATACAACACTTTTGACTACTTTAATACACTTAATTGAGCTGATGAATCTGCAGGTTCACATAAATATAATAAATTGAATGCTGGCTCAATTTGCTCAAAGTAAAAAAAATGTGTTATCTATTTAATTATGTTCACTTGATCTATGATCAGGACTTAGATCAGGGGTGTCCTACTAATTTTGCCCTGCAGGCCGCATTTGGTCTTCAATGGTGTAGGCCGTCATTGTAAATAAGAATTGGTTCTTAACTGACTTGCTTAGGTTAATTAAAAATAAAGGGGGCCGAATTGTAAATGGGATATATTTCCTCATGACACGCCTTGGTCATTGTATTTTGTGTTTGGGTTTATATGTTTTTCGTATTGGGGTTTGTAGTATTTGGGATCGCGGCTAATTAGGGGTGTTAGGCTTGGCTGCCTGAGGCGATTCTCAATTGGAGTCAGGTGCTTATAGTTGTCTCTGATTGGGAACCGTATTTAGGTAGCCCGAGTTCGCTTTGTATTTTGTGGGTGTTTGTTCCTGTCTCTGTGTTGTAGTCACCAGATAGGCTGTAATTAGTTTCGTTTCGTTTGTTGTTTTCTTATATCAGTTATTTCATGTACCGCGATACTTTCATTAAAGTCATGAGTAACCTACACGCTGCATTTCGGTCTGACTCTCTTCTTACAACAGACGAACGTCGTTACACCTCACTCTTGAAATTTACAAAAACTAGTCCTCTGTCCATTGTTTTTGGACTTTTGAATACTCCCTGACTCTAGCGAGCTGGACACAGTCAATATATCTAGGTCCATTATAATTTCCACACAGTTTCGAATTGGTTTTAGTCATTTTAAAGTGTACTTGGTGTGTGTCAAACATTACGGCCCATTGGCCAGATATTTCCCGTGAGGGTGTCCAATCCAGATCTGGCCCATGGTCCCTATGTTTGACACCACTGACTTAGATGAAGACCTGATCACATTTAGGTTAAATTTATGCAGAACTACAGAGAATATTTATGCAGAAATACAAGTTTCAGAAATGTTTTCTCACCACTGCATCTACCATATAATTGTGTAAAGAACTAGAAGGTAATTTTCCATGAAGAAACATAGTTTGAATTGCTTTAGCTCTTTCAAAGTGTTTTTGCATTTAAAAAATATATATATATGCATATATACATACATTGAGTAGATACTTTTTTCCAAAGTGACTTATATACATGTGTTTCTGGTATGGGTGTTCCCAGCTGGAATAAAAACCCACAATCCTGGCATTTGGTTTTTGCCTGGTATAATGGGACCCATATAGTCCCAAGAATGTTGACTGGGAGCACCTGGATGATCATCAAGACTCTGGGAAGAATGTTCTAAGGACAGATGATTCAAAAGTATAACTTTTTGGATGACACTGGTCCCATTATGCCTGGTGAAAACCAAACACTGCATTCCACAGTAAGCACCTCATACCAATGGTCAAGCATGGGGGTGGGATTGTGATGGTTTGGGGATGCTTTGCTACTCAGGCCCTAGAAGAATCCATGATTTATGTTCTGCCTCAGAGAAATCCGTTTATTTTTTTACCCCCTTTTTCTCCTTAATTTCGTCATATCCAATTGGTGGTTATAGTCTTGTCCCATCTCCAAAAATCCCGTACGGACTAGGGAGAGGCGAAAGTCAAGAGCCATGCATCCTCTGAAACACAACCCCGCCAGCCGCACTGCTTCTTGACACAATGCACTCTTAACCCGGAAGCCAGCTGCACCAGTGTGTCGGAGGAAACGCTGTACACTTGGCAACCATGTCAGTATGCATGTGTCCGGCCTGCTGTAGGAGTCGCTAGAGTGCGATGGGACAAGGACATCCCATCCGGCCAAACCCTGCTGCCAAACCCGGATGACACTGGGCCAATTGTGCTTCGCCTCATGGGTCTGCCGGGATGTCCTACGAAACAGCCCAGTATCAAACCAGGATCTTTAGTAACACAGCTAGCACTGATATGCAGTTCCTTAGACCGCTGTGCCACTCTGGAGGCCCCATATCAGAGAATTCTACAGGAGAATGTCAGGCCATCCATCTGTGAGCTGAAGCTGAAGCGCAGCTGGGTCATGCAGCAAGACACTGATCTAAAACACACAATGTCTATGCCCCATATCAGAGAATTCTACAGGAAAATGTCAGGCCATCCATCTGAGAGCTGAAGCTGAAGTGCAGCTAGGTCATGCAGCAAGACAATGTTCTAAAACACACAATGTCTATGAACTGTTTGAGAAGGTCCAGTCCTAAAAATGTCCTAAGTGGCAAAGGTCCAGATGGTTAGCTGTGCTTCTAGACCCTATGCAACTTTGCAGTATTTTGTTTTTTTAGATGTTATTTCTTACATTACCTAGCCCAGAATTTGTTTTGTGTTACTACATACAGCCAAGGAGAACTTTTGGATATTGAAGCGGCAGTAACTCATCACCATTACCAGCAATACGACCAGGATTGCGACTTTCCTGAATCGGATCCTTTGGTCATACCCCCAGGGCATTTTAACTGATTCCAGAGGCCGAGACAAAACAACGCTGGCCGGAGAAGAGGTATTCGGAGTGGACTTCTAGTCCGACTCAGGAGGCGTGCACACCACCAATCGCTTCCGAGTATATTACTCGCTAATGTTCAGCCTCTGGATAATAAAGTTAACATCAGGGATTGTAACATACTCTGTTTCACGGAAACATGGCTCTCTGGGGATATACTGTCTGAGTCCGTACAGCTAGTTGGATTCTCAGTCCAACGCGCAGACAAGCATAAATATCTCTCTGGGAAGAAGGACGGGGCTGTATATTTCATGATTAACTATCATGGTGTGATTGTGATAGTGTTAGCAGTTGATGTTACTCTTCAATAACACAAACTCCAAAGCATATCAGGGGAGAAAAATTGGTTTATTCAAAGAGAACAAATCATATAGGAAGGTAGATGTTCATTCTCCCCTTGTCCTCAGTGATTCTCTCCAGTGATTCTCTCCAGTGATTATCTCCAGTGACTCTCTCCTGTGATTCTCCCCACAGACAAAAGGGACAGGATGTAGTTTTATAACCTAGCCATAGCCTGTGGTTGACCAATTAGAATTCCTTTCAATAAAACTCGGCCAATGGCCAAATAACAAGTATCCTATTTCAGGTTCAATGCATAAACAATTTGGACCAATGAGAACTTGCCATGTAGATATGAGTCCCAAACTGAAATTCTTCTCATGGAGATGATTGTGGACTTCAAGAAACAGCAGAGGGAGCACCCCCCTATCCACATCGATGCGACAGCTGTAGAGAGGGTGGAAAGCTTCAAGTTCCTCGGCATACACATCACTGACAAACTGAAATGGTCCACCCACCAGGCAGTGTGGTGAAGAATGCGCAACAGTGCCTCTTCAACCTCAGGAGGCTGAAGAAATTTGTCTTGGCACCTAAAACCCCCACAAACCTTTACATATGCACAATTGAGAGCATCCTGTCAGGCTGTATCACCGCTTGGTACAAAAACTGCACCTCCCGCAACCACAGACCTCTCCAGAGGGTGGTGCGGTCTGCCCAACGTATCACCGGGGGCAAACTACCTACCCTGCAGGACACCTAAAGCACCCGATGTCACAGGAAGGCCAGAAAGGTCTTTAAGGACAAAAACCACCTGAACCACTATCTGTTCACCCCTCTATCATCCAGAAGGCGAGGTCAGTACAGGTGCATCAAAGCTGGGACCGAGAGACTGAAAAAGACCAAAAAAAGTAAATGTCCTCTCACTGTCAACTGTGTTTATTTTCAGCAAACTAAACATGTATAAATATTTGTATGAACATAACAAGATTCAACAATTGAGACATAAACTGAACAAGTTCAACAGACATGTGTCTAACAGAAATGGAATAATGTGTCCCTGAACAAAGGGGGAGTCAAAATCAAAAGTAACAGTCAGTTTCTGGTGTGGCCACCAGCTGCATTAAGTACTGCAGTGCATTGCCTCTTCATGTACTACACCAGATTTGCCAGTTCATACTGTGAGATGTTACCCCACTCTTCCACCAAGGCACCTGCAAGTTCCCGGACATATCTCGGGGGAATGGCCCTTGCCCTCACCCTCTGATCCAACAGCTCCCAGATGTGCTCAATGGGATTGAGATCCAGGCTCTTCGCTGGCCATGGCAGAACACTGACATTCCTGTCTTGCAGGAAATCACTCACAGAATGAGCAGTAGGGCTGGTGGTATTGTCAAGCAGGAGGGTCATTTCAGGATGAGCCTGCAGGAAGGGTATCACATGAGGGAGGAGGATGTCTTCCCTGTAGCACAGCGTTGAAATTGCCTGCAATGACAAGAAGCTCAGTTAGATGATGCTGTGACACACCGCCCCAGACCATGACCTTCCACCTCCAAATCGACCCCGCTCCAGAATACAGGCCTCAGTGTATTGCTCATTTCTTCAACGATAAACGCGATCATCACCGCGACTCGTCAGACCTTGCCAGTCCTGTCTGGTCCAGCAATGGTGGGTTTGTGCCCATAGGCAATGTTGTTAACGGTGATGTCTGGACCTGCCTTACAACAGACCTACAAGCCCTCAGTCCAGCCTCTCTCAGCCTATTGCGGACAGGCTGAGCACTGATGGAGGGATTGTGCGTTGCTGATGTAACTCGGGCAGTTGTTGCTGCCATCCTGTACCTGTCCCGCAGGTGTGATGTTCGGACGCACCGATCCTGTGCAGGTGTTATACACGTGGTCTGCCACTGTGAGGACAATCAGCTGTCCATCCTGTCTCCCTGTAGCACTGTCTTAGGCGTCTCACAGTACGGACATGGCTACATCTGCAGTCCTCATGCCTCCTTGCAGCATGCCTAAGGCACATTCACGCAGATGAGCAGGGACCCTGTGCATCTTTCTTTTGGTGTTTTTCAGAGTCACTAGAAAGGCCTATTTAGTGTCCCAAGTTTTAATAACTGTGACCTTAATTGCCTACCGTCTGTAAGCTGTTAGTGTCTTAATGACAGTTCCACAGGTGCATGTTCATTAAATGTTTATGGTTCATTGAACAAGCATGGGAAACTGTGTTTAAACCCTTTACAATAAAGATCTGTGAAATTATTTGGATTTTTACTAATTTTCTTTGAAAGACAGGGTCGTGAAAAAGTCATGTTTATTTTTTTGCTGCGTTTATCTCAAGGTCATCAGGCTGTTAAATAGCCATCACTAGCACGCTAGAGGCTGCTGCCCTATATGCATAGACTTGAAATCACTGGCCAATTTAATAATGGAACACTAGTCACCTTAATAATTTTTACATATTTTGCATTACCCATCTCATATGTATATACTGTATTCTATTATATTGTACTATACCTTAGTCTACGCCGCAGTGACATTGCTCGTCCAAATATTGATATATTCTTAATTCCAATTCCATATTACTTGTTAGAAATTACTGCACAATAACATTTGCTAAACGCGTGTATGTGACCAATAAAATTGGATTTAAATTTAGAGATAATGTTGCAATTTTAAATTGAATACCCTGCAATTCTACAAAATGTTCCATGTCTTATATGAGTTTATATGATACCAGATAATTAGACCATATTCTTTCATAAGTTTGCTGGGAAAGTGGTCAAAATGTCTGTTATTTAAAAAAATAAAATAATAATGCATTGCGAAAACACCATGATTGGTAGAAATTATTTTTGTTCCGATTTCAGATTTGAATAGCAGATAAGTACACTAAGATTTCATTTGCTCAACATTTTTGTCTAACTTTTGGGGAAAGTGGTCAAAACTGTATTTGTTTAAAAAAGTCAAAAATGTAGTTGATGCGGTTACTAAAACAGCTGTATTGTTCGATTGGTTGAATATTTCTTTTCTTCAGATTTCAATATCAGAGAAGTAGACTAAGATTTCATACACTAAGTTGTTGTATAACTTGTTGGGAAAGTGGTAAATGTAGTTGATGTGTTAACTCACGCAAACTATGGAAAAAACTTTTGGAAGTCACAACTAAGAATGGGAGTTTTTAACAATGGGAGCTTTAGAATGTTGTAGAAATCTCATTAAAGTGGATGAGGTTTAATAATAAAAGCGTAATAGTTAAAAGTCACATTAATAAAACACACAACAACAACTCCTGAAACATAACATTAGCTTTTATTAACTCAAGCAAACTGTTACAGTCAACAGTTACATGTTATACAGCATATTGTTTGAACCCAGGGTTCATTTTCCTCTCTCCCACTCCCCAAATATAGAAACAGTTAATTCATACCAGAACAGGCAAAAAGTAGTAACAGCACAATACATTCATCAACTCAACAATATGTCTGTACAAACAATAAGGCAAGTAGAAGAAAGAACAAAAGAAAGAAAAGGACTGCAGGCATCTTCAAAGGGAGCCGTGAAGGCAGATGAATCCTTCTTTCTCATCATGGCCCCACACCCTTGGCAGCAGAAACACGGGTAGACTAATGGCGTTAATTCATTTAAATTATTCATAGTAACTGTTAGGGCTCTATTCAATGTGTATCGCTGAAGATCAGCATTCCAGCGTGATTGAAATGTAAAGGCAATTTTACCAAGTTAACGGAGACCGCATTCACAGTAAACGCAGCACCTGTCGGCTCAATCGGAAATGATCTTAAAATGTGTATTGCACAATCTGTAACGCTTCAGCGATACAGATTGAATAGAGCCCTTATTTAGTGTTCTAGAGTCAAACGAGGTAAGGCTTCTCGTTAGTTGACACACAGAGAGGGAACCCAGGAAATAATCTGCCTTCTAAAAGTGGTTCCTATTGCTCAGACCCCACTGAGCAAAGACGTCAACTCAACATCTATTCCACGTTGGTTCAACATAATTTCATTGAAATTAAGTGGAAACAACGTTGATTAAACCTGTGTTCCCAGTGGGACACTACTGTTAAGTGGTTCTGATTATTCTAATATCTCACCATAATTCTTCTTTATCTTCATCATCAGAATCAGACAACAATCATCACATAACATATCATCATCACAATATTTTCCTTGTTCTAAGGTGATAAGTCAAATCCGGATGATATAAAACACAGAACAACTCCAATAAATCACATCAGCAAATAACCACAGCCGACTGGTATACAGGATGGCTACCATCCTTCAAGTAGTTCATATTGGCAACAATTGGCCCATTTAAAAACTGCATGTATTTTTCTGTTAGAAAAGAAACTCCAAGAAGAGAAAATAAAATACAGAATCCATTCATCTCCACTTTGGCCCACCAGGAGGCAGGACAGAACTAAGGACAGAAGTGTCATGCCACTTTGTTACGCTAATACTGAACAGCGAGAAACAAACAGGAAAACAAAACAAAACGTTTTTTCTTAAAAGGTTATTTTTGAAACAACTGTACACGAGGAGAATTTCATAATATTGGAGGATAAAGAAGGAAAATAACATGACAGCAACTGAAGGATGTGCAGTAGTGTAGAAAAATGAGTATAAAAACATAACCCGACCAGAACACATGGAACATACAACTGACGTGGAGCTTTTTATCCGAACACGCATAGAAGAACAGTAATTAACAGAGAGAGAGAGAGAGAGAGAGAGAGAGGTGTAGAGTAGTGTATGAAAGGGAAGTAAAACAGGACTGACAGAGGAGAGCAGTTGTAAGGACAAACTTCTGACGTCTCGAAAGAGGGTACAGTTGAGTGACAGTTTTGCCCTCTGTCCCCTTCTTTTCTCCTCTCCCTCCTTCTCGTTCACTCCATCCAGTCTCCCTCGTCGAACTCCGACTCATCCTCTGAGTCGGAGTACTCGACGGCGATGCGTCGGGACAGGATGGTGGCCACGTCGTTCCCCACACGCGCGTGTTTGGCCGCCTCCTGCTCCCTCTGCTCCTCCACCTTCCTGAGCTGGATACCTGGGGAGGCAAAAAGGGAGGGGGAAGGATGGAGTGGGGTGGGGGCAGAGAGAGAGAGAGATCACATAAGTCCAACTCTCTTTCTCTGTCCTCAGCATCAAGGACAAGACAAAGTGCTAGCTAGTTCCCTTTAAAAGGAACACCACTTTAGATTCTGCAACCTCTAAGACAGAATGGAACAGCATTTTTCTGTTATAAAACTGTCCAATGACCACGCACATTGAGCTTCGGACGCTACCATATTACCCCAGTACCCAGATCTACTGGCTGATACACTGAGGCCCCACCCACCTTTGCGGATGGCCTCCAATAAGACGCTGCGTGCGTCACTGATGGGCGGCAGGCTGGCAGAATGTTTCTTCCCACTGGAGTGAGAGGCTGGGGACCCCACGGCACCTGACAGGAAGGAAGGCACGGGGGGCGGGCCTGGCAGGCAGGGGGAGGAGATCCGTGCTCCTGGGAGGGGCAGAGGAGGAGGAGGGGGCGGGGGCAGTACAGTGCCATCTGATTGGTGAGGGGGCGGGCCCTTGTCCAGGATCTGTTGGAGGCGTGCCGGGAGGAGGGGTGGAGGGGAGGAGCCACGGGAGGAGGGGCAGGGTGGAGGACGCCAGGGGCAATCTGGAGGGGGCGGGGGAGGGGGATGGCCGGGGTCTGCTGCTGGACTGGTAGAGGAGGGATAGGGGGAGGAGGGGTGCCCCGTGGGCCAGAGCTGGACATGGAAGGCAAGGGGGAGGTGGAGGAGGCAAGGGGGAGGTGGAGGGGAGGGGTGTTGGAATTGAAGCCATGCATCTGTGCTGGAGACTGGGGTCTGCTGTCTGAAAAACCTGAACTGGAGCTGAGGAGAGAGAGACAGAAAGAGAGAGACAAACAAAGAGAAAGAGGTACTGTTAACCGGAAGCTAACTTATAATCAGGTTGGGGGGGGGGGGCAAGAGAGAGCAAGAAATGGAAGAAAATCTAGTGGAGATAACAGGGGGATGGAAAGTAAAGCAAGAAGGAGAAAGCTGTACTGTGTTATGTCCGGTGCCACCTAGAGCCGTGTTTCCCAACCCTGGTCCTTGAGTACCCCCAACAGTACACAGTTTCGTTGTAGCCCTTGGCAAACACATCTCATTTAACTTATTGAGGGCTTGATGATTAGTTGACAAGTAGAATCAGGTGTGCATGTCCAGGGATACAAAAAAAATGTGTACTGTTGGGTGTACTCAAGGACCAGGGTTGGGAAACACTGATCTAGAGTGTACTACAGGTTATCTCGCTCGCTCTGTCTCTTTCACTCTCATTGAGGTAATTTCTCCTGACATGTTCTCTCTCTCTCCACATCTATTCCAATCTCTTCCTGTCCCTGACTAACACTTACTTGTCATGCTAAGCATTACATAACTGATGTCTAGTCATCCAAACACTGTGTGCGTCAAACCTATCTAGATACATTAGTCTGACATGCATGGTCTATACATGCATGGTCTATCCTTAATGTCAATATGTCTTGTCCATTGCTGTTCTGGTTAGTGTTTATTGGCTTATTTCACTGTAGAGCCTCTAGTCCTGCTCACTATACCTTATCCAACCTATTAGTTCCACCACCCACACATGCAATGACATCTTCTGGTTTCAATGATGTTTCTAGAGACAATATCTCTCTCTTCATCACTCAATACCGAGGTTTACCTCCACTGTATTCACATCCTATCATACCTTTGTCTGTACATTATACCTTGATGCTATTTTATCGCCCCCAGAAACCTCCTTTTACTCTCTGTTCAAGACGTTCTAGACGACCAATTCTTATTGCTTTTAGCCGCACCCTTATTTTACTCCTCCTAGGTTCCTCTGGCGATGTAGAGGTGAATCCAGGCCCTGCAGTGCCTAGCTCCACTCCTATTCCCCAGGCGCTCTCTTTTGACGACTTCTGTAACCGTAATAGCCTTGGTTTCATGCATTAGAAGCCTCCTCCCTAAGTTAGTTCTATTCACTGCTTTAGCACACTCTGCCAACCCGGATGTTCTAGCTGTGTCTGAATCCTGGTTTAGGAAGACCACCAAAAATTCAGAAACTTTAATTCCAAACTAAAACATTTTCAGACAAGATAGAACTGCCAAAGGGGGCGGTGTTGCAATCTACTGCAAAGATAGCCTGCAGAGTTCTGTCCTACTATCCAGGTTTGTACCCAAACAATTTGAACTTCTACTTTTAAAAATCCACCTCTCTAAAAACAAGTCTCTCACCGTTGCCGCCTGCTATAGACCACCCTCTGCCCCCAGCTGTGCTCTGCACACCATATGTGAACTGATTGCCCCCCATCTATCTTCAGAGCTCGTGCTGCTAGGCGACCTAAACTGGAACATGCTTAACACCCCAGCCATCCTACAATCTAAACTTGATGCCCTCAATCTCACACAAATTATCAATGAACCTACCAGGTACATCCCCAAAGCCTTAAACACGGGTACCCTCATAGATATCATCCTAACCAACTTCCCCTCTAAATACACCTCTGCTGTCTTCAACCAAGATCTCAGCGATCACTGCCTCATTGCCTGCATCCGTAATGGGTCAGTGGTCAAACGACCTCCACTCATCACTGTAAAACGCTCCCTGAAACACTTCAGCGAGCAGGCCTTTTTAATCGACCTGGCCGGGGTATCCTGGAAGGATATTGATCTCATCCCGTCAGTAGAGGATGCCTGGATATTTTTTTTAAATGCCTTCCTAACCATCTTAAATAAACATGCCCCATTCAAGAAATTTAGAACCAGGAACAGATATAGCCCTTGGTTCTCCCCAGACCTGACTGCCCTTAACCAACACAAAAACATCCTATGGCGTTCTGCATTAGCATCCAACAGCCCCCGTGATATGCAGCTGTTCAGGGAAGCTAGAAACCATTATACACAGGCAGTTAGAAAAGCCAAGGCTAGCTTTTTCAAGCAGAAATTTGCTTCCTGCAACACTAACTCAAAAAAGTTCTGGGACACTGTAAAGTCCATGGAGAATAAGAACACCTCCTCCCAGCTGCCCACTGCACTGAAGATAGGAAACACTGTCACCACTGATAAATCCACCATAATTGAGCATTTTTCTACGGCTGGCCATGCTTTCCACCTGGCTACTCCTACCCCGGTCAACAGCACTGCACCCCCAACAGCAACTCGCCCAAGCCTTCCCCATTTCTCCTTCTCCCAAATCCATTCAGCTGATGTTCTGAAAGAGCTGCAAAATCTGGACCCCTACAAATCAGCCGGACTAGACAATCTGGACCCTTCTAAAATTATCTGCCGAAATTGTTGCCACCCCTATTACTAGCCTGTTCAACCTCTCTTTCGTGTCGTCTGAGATTCCCAAAGATTGGAAAGCAGCTGCGGTCATCCCCCTCTTCAAAGGGGGGGACACTCTTGACCCAAACTGCTACAGACCTATATCTATCCTACCATGCCTTTCTAAGGTCTTCGAAAGCCAAGTCAACAAACAGATTACCGACCATTTCGAATCTCACCACACCTTCTCTGCTATGCAATCTGGTTTCAGAGCTGGTCATGGGTGCACCTCAGCCATGCTCAAGGTCCTAAACGATATCTTAACCGCCATCGATAAGAAACATTACTGTGCAGCCGTATTCATTGATCTGGCCAAGGCTTTCGACTCTGTCAATCACCACATCCTCATCGGCAGACTCGACAGCCTTGGTTTCTCAAATGATTGCCTCGCCTGGTTCACCAACTACTTCTCTGATAGAGTTCAGTGTGTCAAATCGGAGGGTCTGCTGTCCGGACCTCTGGCAGTCTCTACGGGGGTTCCACAGGGTTCAATTCTTGGACCGACTTTCTTCTCTGTATACATCAATGAGGTCGCTCTTGCTGCTGGTGAGTCTCTGATCCACCTCTACGCAGACGACACCATTCTGTATACTTCCGGCCCTTCTTTGGACACTGTGTTAACAACCCTCCAGGCAAGCTTCAATGCCATACAACTCTCCTTCCGTGGCCTCCAATTGCTCTTAAATACAAGTAAAACTAAATGCATGCTCTTCAACCGATCGCTACCTTCACCTACCCGCCTGTCCAACATCACTACTCTGGACGGCTCTGACTTAGAATACGTGGACAACTACAAATACATAGGTGTCTGGTTAGACTGTAAACTCTCCTTCCAGACCCATATAAAACATCTCCAATCCAAAGTAAAATCTAGAATTGGCTTCCTATTTCGCAATAAAGCATCCTTCACTCATGCTGCCAAACATACCCTTGTAAAACTGACCATCCTACCAATCCTCGACTTTGGACATGTCATTTACAAAATAGCCTCCAATACCCTACTCAACAAATTGGATGCAGTCTATCACAGTGCAATCCATTTTGTCACCAAAGCCCCATATACTACCCACCATTGCGACCTGTACGCTCTCGTTGGCTGGCCCTCGCTTCATACTTGTCGCCAAACCCACTGGCTCTATGTCATCTACAAGACCCTGCTAGGTAAAGTCCCCCCTTATCTCAGCTCGCTGGTCACGATAGCATCTCCCACCTGTAGCACACGCTCCAGCAGGTATATCTCTCTAGTCACCCCCAAAGCCAATTCTTTCTTTGGCCGCCTCTCCTTCCAGTTCTCTGCTGCCAATGACTGGAACTACAAAAATCTCTGAAACTGGAAACACTTATCTCCCTAACTGGCTTTAAGCACCAACTGTCAGAGCAGCTCACAGATTACTGCACCTGTACATAGCCCACCTATAATTTAGCCCAAACAACTACCTCTTTCCCAACTGTATTTTATTTATTTATTTTGCTCCTTTGCACCCCATTATTTTTATTTCTACTTTGCACATTCTTCCATTGCAAAACTACCATTCCAGTGTTTTACCTTCTATATTGTATTTACTTTGCCACCATGGCCTTTTTTGCCTTTACCTCCCTTCTCACCTCATTTGCTCACATTGTATATAGACTTGTTTATAGTGTATTATTGACTGTATGTTTGTTTTACTCCATGTCGTTGTATCTGTCGAACTGCTTTGCTTTATCTTGGCCAGGTCGCAATTGTAAATGAGAACTTGTTCTCAACTTGCCTACCTGGTTAAATAAAGGTGAAAATAAATAATTAAAATACAGAACTAGAGAAAAGGCAAAAGAAAGATTGAAACACAACAATAATTTGGAGAGAGAACAAAATGAGAGATGCGGAGGGGATAGAGCAAAATAAGAGATGGGTGGGAGATAGCAGAGAGAGAAACTGCTCCAGTGTCCTTGTTCCCTCTCTCTTCTCTGATTCCTCCAGAGATTGGAAGAGTGAGGACTGTGTAAGCCCTACAGGGAAAACGTCTGCCTCGGCCCTCACTCGCCTTAACACCTTATCGATCCCTTCCAGAGCTCCATCTGTCCTCACCTTCGATCCACTATCCCCGCTTCCTCCCATCCCATCCCATCCATCCATCCATCCATGTGTTCATATTTCCCTCTTTTCCTCTGCCCACGCTCGGATAAGAAAATTCTGGGGATGGGAAACATATCTGCAGCCGCTCGCATCCCATCATTAGAGTTAACCAGAACAAAACACAACACAATAGGCTAGAGAACGGAGCAACAAAGCAGAGAAAAGAACTGAACTGGAAACATTTTTTTTAATTTGTATTCACTTGAATTAGCGTCCTCAGAGTGAAAAGCATCCTCAGAGTCAAAGCCAGAGAGCCAAAGAGGTGGTGGGAAGAATTTGTGTGCCTGTGTGTGTGTGTCTGCCTCTGTGTGTTTGTCTGTGTGTCACCCACCTGATCATGGAGGGGGGTTTGATGTCTCCCAGAGGGTGCATTGGGGGCAGTGGTGGGGGGTCGTGGGGTCGCGTGTACATTCTGTCCCCAGGACGGTTCAGCAGCTCATTCATTTGACTGTAGGGCAGCGCTGCTAGGGAGAACGGCCCGTCCATCCCTTCCAAGTACATAGGAGCTCTGAGAGAGAGAGGGGGGGGGAAGAGTTAGAGTGGGACACACCCACTCCATATGCAAAGGAGCTCTGAGGGAGACACAAAAAGGGGGAGGGGGGGTCACAAATGCTCCATATAGAGTAGCGTTGGGGCTTAACCTTTATAGGGTTTAACCTTTCTAGGGTTTAACCTTTCCGCTAGCGGAACTCGACAACATTCCGCTGAAAAGGCAACACGCAAAATTCAACAATATTTTTTTGAAATATTTAACTTTCACACATTAACAAGTCCAATACAGCAAATGAAAGATAAACATCTTGTTAATGTCACGCCCTGACCTTAGTTATCTTTGTTTTCTTTATTATTTTGGTTAGGTCAGGGTGTGACGCGGGTGATATATGTATTTTTTCCTGTCTAGGGTTTTTTCAGTCTGAGTGTTTTTATGTCTATGATTGCCTAGATTGGTTCTCAATCAGAGCAGCTGTTTATCGTTGTCTCTGATTGGGGACCATATTTAGGTAGCCATATTCATTGGGTATTTTGTGGGTTATTGTCTATGGTTAGTTGCATGTCAGCACTCGTTATATATAGCTTCACGTGCGTTTTGTTGTTTGGTATATTTTGTTGAAGTGTTCTTCGTTTTCATTAACCTGTTACTCCTACCCCCTACTTTTTCGAACATTCTGTTAAAAATCGCGCAACATTTCAGCGCCCTGCTGATCATGCCAGGAATATAGTATATGCATATGATTAGTATGTGTGGATAGAAAACACTCAGACGTTTATAAAACTAAATCACGGCTGTGACTATAACAGAACGTGCGTTTCATCGAAAAGTGCAGGAAAATCTGATCACTGAAAATGGAAAAATATATCCATGCGCAACTTGAACCCATTGTTGAATGTGAACCACATTAAATGGGGCCGAGGTTGCAACACCTACAGCTTCCACACGTTGTTTAGAGTCTTGTCATTTGCCTACTATTTGTTTCTTGGTCGAACAGACGCAAGGCAGCGCATTTCTTCCGGTCTCCGATCGGATATTTTGGTTGAGATTTACCCAGACATTATTTCCAGACGGACAGCTAAAGAATATACTTCGCCTCGTGATCAATTTGATCGCTTATTAACGTTTACTAATACCTAAAGTTGCATTACAAAAGTATTTCGAAGTGTTTTGTGAAAGTTTATCATCGACTTTTTTAATTTTTTTAAATGACGTTACGTTATAAGACGCTATTTATTTCGTTTATCACGCAGTCTTCATAGATCGATATCTAGGCTATATATGGACCGATTTAATCGAAAAAAAGACCCAATAGTGATTATGGGACATCTAGGAGTGCCAACAAAGAAGATGGTCAAAGGTAATGAATGTTTTATATTTTATTTGTGCGGTTTGTGTAGCGACGACTATGCTAATTATTTTGTTTACGTCCCCTGCGGGTCTTTTGGGGTGTTACATGCTATCAGATAATAGCTTCTCATGGTTTCGCCGAAAAGCATTTAAAAAATCTGACTTGTTGCCTGGATTCACAACGAGTGTAGCTTTAATTCAATACCCTGCATGTGTATTTTAATGAACGTTTGAGTTTTAACTAGTACTATTAGCATTTAGCATAGCGCATTTGCATTTCCAGATGTCTAAATGGGACGCCTACGTGTCAGGTAGGAGCAAGAGGTTAAAGAAGAATGTATTCATATCACGCTGCGCCTTGGTCTCCTCGGTATGACGAACGTGACAGAATAACCCACCAAAAAAGGACCAAGCAGCGGGAGAAAGAGGAGTGGAGGACATCCTGGACCTGGGAGGAGGTAATGGCAGGGGACAAGAAGTATGGAAGCAGGTGGAGAAAGTACAGGAGGAACGGCGACGATATGAGGGTACACGGTTAGCACGGAAGCCCGAGAAGCAGCCCCAAGAGGAGATTGGCTGAGTCAGGGAGGAGACCTGAGTCAACTCCTCGTGCTTACCGTGGGGAGCGGGTAACTGGTCAGGCACTGTGTTATGCAGAGATGTGCACGGTGTTTCCAGAATGGTCATCCAGCCAGGACGTATTGAGTCAGCTCTATGTTCCATATCTCCAATGCGTCTCCACGGTCCAGTGTATACTGTGCCTCTTCGCAGCACTCGCCCTGAGGTGCATGTCATCAGCCAGTACCACCAGTGCCAACACCACGCACCAGGCTTCCTGTGCGCCTCCAGAGCCCAGTACGCCCTGTTCGTCCTCCTCGCACTCGCCCTGATGTGCATGTCACCAGCCCGGTACCAACAGTGCCGGCTCCACGCACCAGGCCTATAGTGCACCTCGGCAGTCCAGTACGCCCTGTTCCTCCTCCCCGCACTCACCCTGAGGTGCGTGTCACCAGGCCGGGACCACCAGTGCCCGGGACGCACCAGGCCTAAACTCCCTCCTCTCTACATTTTCCTCCTCTGTCTCTGCTGCTAAAGCCACTTTCTACCACTCTAAATTCCAAGCATCTGCCTCTAACCCTAGGAAGCTCTTTGCCACCTTCTCCTCCCTCCTGAATCCTCCTCACCCCCCCCCCTCATCCCTCTCTGCAGATGACTTCGTCAACCATTTTGAAAAGAAGGTCGACGACATCCGATCCTCGTTTGCTAAGTCAAACGACACCGCTGGTTCTGCTCACACTGCCCTACCCTGTGCTCTGACCTCTTTCTCCCCTCTCTCTCCAGATGAAATCTCGCGTTTTGTGACGGCCGGCCGCCCAACAACCTGCCAGCTTGACCCTATCCCCTCCTCTCTTCTCCAGACCATTTCCGGAGACCTTCTCCCTTACCTCACCTCGCTCATCAACTCATCCCTGACCGCTGGCTACGTCCCTTCCGTCTTCAAGAGAGCGAGAGTTGCACCCCTTCTGAAAAAACCTACACTCGATCCCTCCGATGTCAACAACTACAGACCAGTATCCCTTCTTTCTTTTCTCTCCAAAACTCTTGAACGTGCCGTCCTTGGCCAGCTCTCCCGCTATCTCTCTCTGAATGACCTTCTTGATCCAAATCAGTCAGGTTTCAAGACTAGTCATTCAACTGAGACTGCTCTTCTCTGTATCACGGAGGCGCTCCGCACTGCTAAAGCTAACTCTCTCTCCTCTGCTCTCATCCTTCTAGACCTATCGGCTGCCTTCGATACTGTGAACCATCAGATCCTCCTCTCCACCCTCTCCGAGTTGGGCATCTCCGGCGCGGCCCACGCTTGAATTGCGTCCTACCTGACAGGTCGCTCCTACCAGGTGGCGTGGCGAGAATCTGTCTCCTCACCACGCGCTCTCACCACTGGTGTCCCCCAGGGCTCTGTTCTAGGCCCTCTCCTATTCTCGCTATACACCAAGTCACTTGGCTCTGTCATAACCTCACATGGTCTCTCCTATCATTGCTATGCAGACGACACACAATTAATCTTCTCCTTTCCCCCTTCTGATGACCAGGTGGCGAATCGCATCTCTGCATGTCTGGCAGACATATCAGTGTGGATGACGGATCACCACCTCAAGCTGAACCTCGGCAAGACGGAGCTGCTCTTCCTCCCGGGGAAGGACTGCCCGTTCCATGATCTCGCCATCACGATTGACAACTCCATTGTGTCCTCCTCCCAGAGCGCTAAGAACCTTGGCGTGATCCTGGACAACACCCTGTCGTTCTCAACTAACATCAAGGCGGTGGCCCGTTCCTGTAGGTTCATGCTCTACAACATCCGCAGAGTACGACCCTGCCTCACACAGGAAGCGGCGCAGGTCCTAATCCAGGCACTTGTCATCTCCCGTCTGGATTACTGCAACTCGCTGTTGGCTGGGCTCCCTGCCTGTGCCATTAAACCCCTACAACTCATCCAGAACGCCGCAGCTCGTCTGGTGTTCAACCTTCCCAAGTTCTCTCACGTCACCCCGCTCCTCCGCTCTCTCCACTGGCTTCCAGTTGAAGCTCGCATCCGCTACAAGACCATGGTGCTTGCCTACGGAGCTGTGAGGGGAACGGCACCTCAGTACCTCCAGGCTCTGATCAGGCCCTACACCCAAACAAGGGCACTGCGTTCATCCACCTCTGGCCTGCTCGCCTCCCTACCACTGAGGAAGTACAGTTCCCGCTCAGCCCAGTCAAAACTGTTCGCTGCTCTGGCCCCCCAATGGTGGAACCAACTCCCTCACGACGCCAGGACAGCGGAGTCAATCACCCCCTTCCGGAGACACCTGAAACCCCACCTCTTTAAGGAATACCTAGGATAGGATAAGTAATCCTTCTCACCCCCCCTTTAAGATTTAGATGCACTATTGTAAAGAGACTGTTCCACTGGATGCCATAAGGTGAATGAACCAATTTGTAAGTCGCTCTGGATAAGAGCGTCTGCTAAATGACTTAAATGTAAATGTAAGTGCGCCACGGCAGTCCAGTACGCCCTGTTCCTCCTCCCCGCACTCGCCCTGAGGTGCGTGTCACCAGCCCGGTACCACCAGTTCCGGCAACACACACCAGGCCTACAGTGCGCCTCCAGGGTTCAGTATGCCCTGTTCCTGCTTCTCGCACTTGTCCTGAGGTCTGTGCCCCCAGCCCGATATCACCAGTGCCGGCACCACGCACCAGGCCTACAGTGCCCCCCAGCAGTCCAGAGCATCCGGCGACAGTACCAAGTCCAGAGCGTCTGGCGACAGTACCCACCCCAGAGAGCGTCCGGCGACAGCACCCAGTCCAGAGCGTCCGGCGACAGCACCCAGTTCAGAGCATCCGGCGACAGCACCCAGTCCAGAGCATCCAGCGACAGAACCCAGTCCGGAACCTCCAACGACGGGCCACAGTCCGGAACCTCCAACGACGGGCCACAGTCCGGAACCTCCAACGACGGGCCACAGTCCGGAACCTCCAACGACGGGCCACAGTCCGGAACCTCCAACGACGGGCCACAGTCCGGAACCTCCAACGACGGGCCACAGTCCGGAAACTCCAACGACGGGCCACAGTCCAGAACCTCTAACAACGGGCCATAGTCCGGGGCCTCCAACGACGGTCCCCAGCCCGGGGTCCCCAGCCCGGGGTCTCCAGCGACGCTCCCCAGTCCGGGGTGTCCAACGACAGTCCCCAGCCCGGGGTCTCCAGCGACGGTCCCAAGTCCGGGGTCTCCAGCAACAGTCCCCAGTCCAGAACATTCGGTGATGATCCACTCAGCGAGGGTCCCTAGCCCGGGGCCTACGGCGAGGATCTGCAGTCCAGAGCCTCGGTCGATGATCCATGGGTCAGTGCTACAAGGGCGGACTCAGAGTAAAGAAGGGGGGCGGCGTCCAGAACCAGAGCCGCCACAGAGGTTAGATACCCACCCAGACCCTCCCATATAGGTTTAGGTTTGCAGCCGGGAGTCCACACCTTGGGGGGGGGGGTGTACTGTCAAGCCCTGACCTTAGTTATCTTTGTTTTCTTTATTATTTTGTTTAGGTCAGGGTGTGACGAGGGTGATATATGTGTTTTTGGCCAGTCTAGGGTTTTTGTATGTTTATGGGGTTTCCCAGTCTAAGTGTTTTTATGGCTATGGTTGCGAGATTGGTTCTCAATCAGAGGCAGCTGTATATCGTTGTCTCTGATTGGGGACCATATTTAGGTAGCCATATTCATTGGGTATTTTGTGGGTTATTGTCTGTGATTAGTTGCATGTCAGCACTTGTTATATATAGCATCACGTTCGTGTTGTTGTTTTGTATAGTTTGTTTAAGTGTTCTTAATTTTCATGAAAGAAGAATGTATTCATATCACGCTGCACCTTGGTCTCCTCGTTATGATGAACGTGACAGTTAATCTACCCATCGTGTCCGAATCCAAAAATGCTTAACAGCTAAAGCACAACATGTGATTATGTTAGATCACCGCCAAGTTGAAAAAACACACAGCCATTTTTCCAGCCAAAGATAGGTGTCACAAAAAGCAGAAATATAGATAAAAAGAATCACTAACCTTTGATGATCTTCATCAGATGACACTCATAGGACATCATGTTACACCACACATGTATGTTTTGTTCGATAATGTGCATATTTATATCAACACATTTCAGTTTACATTGGAGCCTTACGTGCAGTAATGTTTTGATTCCAAAACATCCGGTGATTTTGCATAAATACTCATAATAAACATTGATAAAATATACTAGTGTTATTCACAGAATTAAAGATAGACATCTCCTTAATGCAACCGCTGTGTCAGATTTCAAAAAAACTTTACGGAAAAAGCATAATCTGAGAACGGCGCTCAGAACCCAAAACAGCCAGAGGAATATCCGCCATTTTGGAATTAGTTAGAAACAACGCCATAAATATTCACTTACCTTTGATGATCTTCAACAGAAGGCACTCCCAGGAATCCCAGTTCAACAATAAATGCCTGATTTGTTCCATAAAGTTCCATAATTTATGTCCAAATAGCCATTTGTTGTTAGCGTGTTCAGCCCAGTGATCCATCTTCATGAGGCGAGAGCATTTCATCCAGACAAAAACTCAAAATGTTCCGTTACAGTCCTTTAGAAACATGTCAAACGATGTATGGAATCAATCGTTAGGATGTTCTTAACATAAAACATCGATAATGTTCCAACCGGAGAATTAATTTGTCTTCAGAGAAGCTCTGGAACGAGAGGTAACTCTGTCGGGAGCGTGCGTCATGAGACCAAGGCTCTCTGCCAGACCACTGACTCAAAGAGGTCTCATGAGCCCCTCCTTTATAGTAGAATCCAAATTCAAGTTTCAAAAGATAGTTGACATCTAGTGGAAGCCCTAGGAAGTACAACCTCATCCATATCTCAATGTGTATTCGGTAGGCCAAGCTTTGAAAAACTACAAACCTCAGATGTCCCACTTCCTGGTTGGATTTTTCTCAGGTTTTCACCTGCCATTTGAGTTCTGTTATACTCACAGACATCATTCAAACAATATTAGAAACGTCAGAGTGTTTTCTATCCAATCCTAATAATAATATGCCTATATTAGCATCTGGAACAGAGTAGGAGGCAGTTCACTCTGGGCACGCTATTAATCTAAAAGTGACAATGCTCCATGTACGAAGATACAAGGAAGCGCACATGCACACTCACCCAGACCTGTCGTGGAAGGTGGCAGAGCCGTTAGCCTCTCTTTCTTTCAAGGCCTCCTCAGAGTCGTCCTCAGCTAGCTCCGCCCCCAGCGCCAGTTTCTGCCACTCCTTCTTCCGGTCGTGAGGAGCCCGGGGTACTTTCTCAGTCTCCAGAGTACTGTTGTTTCCCCTTACCTAGAGGAGAGACGATGGAGGATGAGAAGGAAGAGAGGACAGACACGGGAGAGAGAGAAATTAGAGTTTTAATCTGCACAGAACTATTAGACAGAAACACAGAACTTTCCTACACCCCTCATGCCTGCTCTGATCACAAGTAGGGGGAAGAACTATCTGTTAATTTGACAAAGAGAGCGAGAAAGAGGTGAGTTCAAAGACAGGAGGCAACAGAGAGAAAAGAGATTGAATAGAGAGAGAGTGCATACATTTCTGTGCCCATAACTAAAAACTAAACATCCATCATCTAGGCGGCGCGCACACACAAGCAAATATTATTTTGCCTCTTGGTTTTGCACAGCTGCTGTTGTCATAGCGAATCCTCTCATTTTCATTGGAGACTAAGCAATATGGCATATTTACATAAAAACTGAGTAGGATGCTCATTCTACACATACAGTCCATTCGGAAAGTATTCAGACCCCTTCCCTTGTTCCACATTTTGTTACGTTACAGCCTTGCACTAAAATGTATTATAATTTTAAAAATGATCACAATCCACACAGCATCCCATAATGACAAAGAAAAAAACGTTTTTTTAGAAATGTTTGCAAATGTATTAAAAATAAACAACAGACATGCATTATTAATATAAGCACTCAGACCATTTGCTATGAGACTTGAAATTGAGCTCAGGTGCATCCTGTTTCCATTGTTCATCCTTGAGATGCTTCTACAACTTGATTGGAGTCCACCTGTGGTAAATTCAATTGATTGGACATGATTTGGAAAGGCACAACCCTGTCTATATAAGGTCCCACAGTTGACAGTGCATGTCAGAGCAAAAACCAAGTCATGAGGTCGAAGGAATTGTCCGTAGAGCTCCAAGACAGGATTTTGTTGAGGCACAGATATGGGGAAGGGTACCAAAAAATGTCTGAAGCATTGAAGTTCCCCAAGAACAGTGGCCTCCATCATTCTTAAATGGAAGAAGTTTGGAACCACCAAGACTCTTCCTAGAGCTGGATGCCTGGCCAAACTGAGCAATCGGGGGAGAAAGGCCGTGGTCAGGGAGGTGACCAAGAACCCAATGGTCACTTTGACAGAGCTCCAGAGTTCCTCTGTGGAAATTTGGAGAACCTTCCAGAAGAACAACCATCTCTGCAGCCACCAAACAGTTCAGTTCTTCTATGGTAGAGTGGTCAGACGGAAGCCATTCCTCAGTAAAAGGAACATGGAGTTTAACAAAAGGCACCTAAAGGACTGTCAGATCATGAAAAACAAGATTTTCTGGTCTGATGAAACCAAGATTGAACTCTTTGGCCTGAATGCCAAGCATCACGTCTAGAGGAAACTTCGCATCATCCCTATAGTGAAGCATGGTGGTGGCAGCATCATGCTGTGGGGATTTCTTTCAGCAGCAGGGATTGGGGGACAAGTCAGGAACAAGGGAAAGATGAAAGGAGCAAAGTACATAGAGATCCTTGATGAAAATCTGCTCCAGAGTGCTCAGGACCTCAGACTTGGAAAAGGTTCACCTTTCAACAGAACAAAAACTCTAAAGCACACAGCCAAGACAATGCAGGAGTGGCTTCGGGAAACGTCTCTGAAGTCCAGCCAGAGCCCGGACTTGAACCCCATCGAACATCTCTGGAGAGACCTGAGAGCTTAGGGGATCTGCAGAGAAGGGATAAACTCCCCAAATACTGGTGTGCCAAGCTTGTAGCGTCATACCCAAGAAGACTTGAGGCAGTAATCGCTGCCAAAGGTTCTTCAACAAAGTACTGAGTAAAGGGTCTAAATACTTATATAAATATGATAATTCCGTTTTTTTAAATACATTTGCAAAAATGTATAAAAACCTGTTTTTGCTTTGTCATTATGGGGCATTGTGTTTAGATTGATGAGAAAAAAATATTACATCAATTTTAGAATAAGGCTGTAACGTAACAATATGTGGAAAATTCAAGGGGTCTGAATACTTTCTGAATGCACTGTATATTGTTGGAATCGGCTAAACTTTGAACATTGAGATATTAAATAAATGATAGAGAAGAAGCCTAGAATAGAAGGAGTGAAAGAGACTAGGTTTTAATGTCAGAAGTTAATGGTTCTCTGTAGGAAGACAGATAGCAGGCTGGAAGGGAGGAGAGCAACATGTTGAGATAGGGGAGACAGAAGGACATCTGTGGATTAGGTGAAGGAGGGGTTGAGGTCAGGAGGTGAGGTCAGATCCCTTAAGGGAGTAATCAGGGTTTAGTATCTGTTTACCCTCTTCCTGTAGAACCATAAGATGTAAGGATTGGAGAGAATGAGTGTCTTAAGTGGGACGTATATAACTGTGATGGTGAGAAATTTTGCTGTCTGAATTACAGCTGTACTGCACTACAGAAGTCGAAGGCAGAACTTAGAGCAGGTGAGACAGGAAAGCTGTAGGACTGACTGACTGAATAGAACAAGACTATGCTGACATTTACGTTACAGGGCTTGTTACATTTACAGTACCACACAAAACATGGTGTCTATTATACACCAAAGTAATAAAAAAAAGATAAGATCCAAATAAGTCAATAACATGTTACTGTACTTTAGTCATTTGTGCTTTTGTTTTGCCCAAATACACTACACATTCCCTAGTTCCCATATTTAGAGCACTGCGAACGTGACATTTGGTCTTTATAATGCATTATAACACTTCTAATTGTTGTCCTAGGGATTATGAGCTGCCAACACTTCACACACTGATACTGGAAGACACACCGTTTTGTAATGAGACCACATACCTGCCCTGGGAGGTCTAAGTACCTATAGACCTGATCATACATGCCGGGGTCCTGCAACTACAAGAACAGAACGTCAAGAGAAGCACCAGGGAGCATGAATTAACACCACACAGCGCAATAGAACGTAATACCGCTGGCTGCTGAGAGGGGCAAAAATAGGAAAGCAGCAGCAGGGCACTGGAACAGATGAGGAAGCAAAACTCTGTTAAACACAAAATGACATGACACAGCTGGACTCAATGGCAGCGCAGTCAGATACAGCAATAGAGCGCAAATCATACAATTTAACATAGTGCACGTGCCACTTACAAACCAAATGACAGAGTGGACTAGAGAGCACTCACAAACACACACACACGCACACACGCAGTGCCAAACAAACTCAAAGATAACAGAGCTGTTCAGCCATACAAAGACAATGAAGAGACAGTACAAAACAAGAATTCAAAATAAAATAGCCTATTTGAACACACAAAAAGCACAAAGCAAGCACCCCGTGCACATCAGTGCAGCATGACACAACGCACACTAACACAACATGACAAAGTTGCTTAGCAATTAGCACAACATGGTTAGCACCAGAAGGAAGCACAAGGCAAGCAGCAAAAGAACAAGAGAGTCATCATTCATAGAAACACTTGGCTAGCTTACCATCAACAACATCCTACACAAAGACAGTTGTTGTTTCTACTCTGTTGCTATGCAGCAGAAATCCCAACATTGTGGTCAAACACTTACTTTAGTTAAGCAACGTATCTGTCTCAAATCAATATGCTAATTAGGCACATTTGTTTTTAGAATTTGTATGCAACCTTGCTTAAACATCCTACACACAAGCATAATGAGACACTGATGATGCACTAAGGTATAACAAATGTTTGAAATAATAGTTGTTGTGAGACATTTGTTTGGACAAATGTACAGTGAAATATCTGGAGTCTTGAGACTTAGCAGGTGGGGGTCACGTCGCTGGACTGGATTGTAAATGTGACCTCTTGTACTGTAGCATTAATACACCTGCATTGCTCGCTGTTTGGGGTTTTAGGCTGGGTTTCTGTACAGCACTTTGAGATATCAGCTAATGTACGAAGGGCTATATAAATACATTTGATTTGATTTGATTAAAAACAAATGCACACACGAAAAATAGCTTGATCAATTGTTGATCAATCAACATTCCTGTTAGTAAGTACAGTTTAGCTCTAATGTAACTCATGCAGATAACTGATTTTGTTATACTGAACAAAAATATAAACGCAACAATTTCAAAGATTTTACTGAGATACAGTTCATATAAGGAAATCAGTCAATTGAAATACATTCATTAGGCCCTAATCTATGGATTTCACATGCCTGGGCAGGGGTGTAGCCATGTGTGGGCCTTGGAGGGCATAGGCCCACCCAATGGGGAGCCAGGCACTGCCAATCAGAATAATTCCCCCCCACAAAAAGTATCTATTACAGACAGAAATACTCCTCAGCACAAATACTGCCATATTCTCTCAAACAACGTTGGAGGTAAGCTTATGGTAGAGAAATGAACATTCAATTATCTGGCAACAGCTCTGGTGGATATTCTAGCTGGTCAGCATACCAATTACACACTCCCTCAAAACATGAGACATCTGTGGCATTGTGTTGTGTGACAAAAATGCACATTTGAAAGTGGTCTTCTATGGTCCCCAGCACAATTTCCCCTAGTGTAATGATCATGCTGTTTATTCAGCTTCTTGATATGCCACACCTGTCAGGTGGATGGATTATCTTGGAAAAGGAGAAATGCTCACTAAACAGGGATGGAAATGTGCACAACATTTGAGAGAAATAAGCTTTTTGCAAGTAAGGAACATTTCTGGGATTTTTATTTCAGCTTATGAAACATGGGACCAACACTTTACATGTAGCGTTTATAGTTTTGTTCCGTGTAGTTTGTTTCTGTGACACATGCTCATTTGTATGAGTGATCAGGTGGGCGTGTGACACAACGGTGGGTTGTGATTTGACGTGACATGGATTGGGCCGGTGTCAGCCTCGGTGTGTTTGACTAATTGCAGTTGACCCCGCCCCCACCCTGTCGTGCCCAGAATAGTCAGTAGTCACACAGCAGAGAGAAGGAAACATAATGAATCTTAAAAGTAATGCACATTGATTAGCCACGATTAATCAGAGGCCATTACGCTGATGGAGAGGGGCACACACTCGTACACACACCAGAAAAGATGAAGTGAGAACCCCCTGTTTATTGTTCTCTCAAGCCTTTCCTTAAGCAGTTATTGGTTATGAGTATGTGGGTCACTGGGGGTGTGTACTACAGGTGTCTTTACTAGGGATGCACGATATATCGGTGAACATATTGGAATCGGTCAATATTAGCTAAAAATGGCAACATCGGTTTCGGCCTGATGTCTAATTTAATGCCGATATTAAAATCCGATGTCAAAGCTACCATGCATACCTATATAACGTAGGTACATGAGGTAATGATGCAGCGTAAAATGTGCTACACGTGCAACACAGCATTCCTAATCTAGCCCACAATGTCTGCTGTGGGGATCGAGTCAACAAGTCGAGCAGTCATTTAAAAGAGTATGGTAATTTCAGAGAGACAACTCAAATCCATTACTGTAATTAAAGCCAAGATAATGGAATTCATTGCCCTTGACAATCAACTGTTCTCTGTCGTGGGTGATGTTGGCTTTCACCGACTGGTCGAGCACCGGTACACATTACCAAGTGCGCTATTTTTCCGATGTTGCCCTACTGGAGTTACACAGTAATAGCGTCACTGCTATTAGCTTCACGACATACATACTATGGAAAGCCGTTTGGGTCTTTGTGTGTAAAAAAAGCTAGCTTCATCCGGCTAGTGAGGCTCGACCGGACCGGGTTATGTGTTGTAAAGCTATTCACAATAAGGATTAGGATCAATTGTGGAATTTGGGGTTTGCCTTCAAAATAAAAGTATGTCATTGACAGTGATGCAAATTAATACAAATAGTATAATTTTATTTTGAAGGATAACCACAAAGATCACTATTGTGGCTAATCCTTATTGTGGCTAGCTTCACATAGATGGGTCCGACCACCATTAATCAAATAAGAAATGTCTTATAAATTAGGGTTATTTTAGATGATTACACCTAGCTATATAGTTAGCTACGTAGAATAAATAGTAAGTGAAAGTATAGCTTTTGATGTTTTACAGGTCATACTAGGTACATTGTACAAAATACCTACTTGTAAAGTACAGTGAGAAATATGTGATTAAGTCCAAGCTCAGACATCAGATCACAACAATCCTGGCAGTTAGTGGAAACCCAAAACCCAAAGAGAGGAGGGAGGGGGTCTGTGTTAGTGGGTACCACACAGTGGTCACGGGTGCGGGAAGAGGGTGACAGGTTTACTCAAAAGGTTACAATCACTGTGAAAAAAGCAGAATCCCACTAGTGTCCAGTCAGTGATCGTCTCAGATGCACCTTGTAGTTGGAGAAGTGATTAGCAAAGGGTTTCCAGGTAAGTAGCAGGGGTTTAAAGCAGAGTTAGTGGGGGTCCAGTGCACTGCTTTGAGGCAGGGCAAACCCAAAGGGAGGGGGGTTAGATAGGGGGGCAAGCAGGCCAACCCGAGGGTCTCAGGACGGGGTCTGAGGGGCGGGGCAGTCTTACCTCTGGGGGGGAAAGGAGGGGAGGGGGTTCAGAGGGGACTCTGATAAGGCCCTCCGGCCACACATGAAAAGGCAATTCCATCTGCACAGAGTCAGAGACAACAGAGACCGAGGAGAGGACGAAGGGAAAGAGAGAGGGAGGTAGGGAAGAGAGGGATACTAGCTAAGGCATTAGAGGTTTCAGGAATCTAGATATATTCATAAGAATACATAAGCAGATACATATATTTCCCTATGTCAAATATAACTATCCTACTAGCTCCAGAAACAACACACACAGCTATGTAGCCTATCTGTATGTGTTTGACAGACAGTGTATCAGGCAGTGATGTGTGAATTAGCTGTGGTCAAGGCTGCTTATTGACAGTCTGTCCTTCCATCTTACTGCAACTGCTGCTCTTTCAATCCCTGGCCAGCTCGGCACGGCAGAACAATGTAGGGTTGCTATGGCAACCCCCGGGAGGGGTAGGGGGGTTGGAGCATGGGGTGAGGAACCTAAACAGTAACATTGTGTTTGAGTACGGTAATGGACAGACGGATCTCTTCAAAGATGTTCTAGAGATGCTTGTACACTCTCACTCTCTGTTCTATATATCGCACACACACACACACACACACACACACACACACACACACACACACACACACACACACACACACACACACACACACACACACACACACACACACACACACACACACACACACACACACACACACACACACACACACACACACACACGCACACCTGCCTGAGAGGCATATTCAGCTGATCTAACTGCATTCAATTCAGACCTCAGCAAGCGAGCACAAGTCTTACAATGAGTCACGGACACGGTCACACACACTCAACCTGACGACAGGAAGCTCTCTCCTTAAGGAAGCTCTAATATGTTCATGCCAGAATCCTAGTCTTCACTTATCTCACTATCCTGTAGTTGTATGGCTGTATGTCATGATGTGTCTGAACCCAAAGTGTGTGTGTGTGTAAAGTCCAGTAATCCTCCCTCCCTGGGCTCAGTGGGCTGCCATCCTAGCACTTTGTACGTGGTCTGTACTGTAATGGCTGCCAGTGTATTGTGGTGCAGCGAAAATAGTGCTTCATAACTCCACTGGCCTTTTCTGAGACTGGTATCTGGCCTCAACTCCACCCCCCCATCCCAACTCAAATACTCTGTTTACAAATAAGGCCTATTAAATACTGTATCTATCTATATATTGTTCTGTGAGCCATTTTTTGTATACAATTTATGTATTTCCAGTCTTTCTCTAAATACATAGTGGTGTGACTGTTACTGTCCCCTGTTCTCTGACTGTGAGTCTTGTGACTGAACCCTTCATCACCACCACAAAAACCCAAACCTCAACTTTTATATCCCCAAACCTCTCTGGCATGGTTCCCTCATTGGTTGGTTGTGCTTGAAAATCTAACCATGTTGGGCTCCGATTGGATGGTTATGGTGAAGAGAGGGCTATGGCCCGCCACTCAAGCATGTAGACACAAGCTGGTGCTGAGCACAAGCTGGTGCTGAGTATTAATGCAAACATTAATTAGAGTAAAAAACTAGACAACAGAGAACCACTGTGTATCCTTCCCTCCCTAATAATACAGGCAATTCTGATCCGAGAACAGTTCCAATATTGGGCTCATAATGGCTGAGATTAAACCTGTAAGAGGGAGAGCTGATCTGACATTAGTTAGGGTCCAAAAGCTACTTAGTGACACAGCACCTCAGCTAAGGATCAATGTGCAAACAACACCACGCTTTATCCTACAATAAGAAGACAGGATGCTGGTGATGGCCCGGCCCACTGGCCCTTCCTTACCTTCTGTTTCCTCTTCTCTTTCCTTTTGTCCTCTGTGTCCTGCAGCATCTTCTCTCTCCACAGGTCAAAGAAGTAGGAAGGGTTTGTGTAGAACTTCAGCCCCTCCTTACCATCATCCCTGTAGTAGCAGTAGGAAACCAGAGTTAACCCTAGACACTGATTTGAGGTCAGTCTTGCTGATCCTAGATCTGCTACTCAGAGCGTTGCAAACCAAAGATGGCGGATGAGGGTCAAATTTGACCTCTCTCTTTTTATCTTTTCATTTGTCTTTTTATTTCACCCTATCTTCACCCTTAACCAGGAATAATCCAACTAGAAGGAGGAAAGTATCACTTTAAAAAAACACACACATATACCCTGCCACCCTCATGCACACATTTGTCCATCATATCATATCATATCAACATGGGAATTCGATGTGCCCAAGAAGCACAAATAGCCACATTGACTCTCTCTCCTTCTCTTACACATTCTAGTCGGTCACACCACCAAAAGGTGCTGAACTAATTGCCATATATTCTACCATAACATCATACTTGTTTCTCCATTAACCCCCTGAGCCACCTATAGAGTTTAGAGGGTTACATAACCCATAATGCACCTATTCTTCCTAGCTTCCATGGATTGTTTGGTGACGAAAGGGAATGATTGTGAGAGAGGGGTAACAAGAGGAAGAGGAAACATGAAAAGAAAGAACATCAAAAGGAGATGAGGACGTTTAATGATATGCAACAACATGGGGAAGAATGTCAGGAGTGTGACAGAGTGGTAGGGTGTGTGTGTTTGAGTGTGTAAGTATATTGTGTGTGTGTGTGTGTGTGTGTGTGTGTGTGTGTGTGTGTGTGTGTGTGTGTGTGTGTGTGTGTGTGTGTGTGTGTGTGTGTGTGTGTGTGTGTGTGTGTGTGTGTGTGTGTGTGTGTGTGTGTGTGTGTGTGTGTGTGTGTGTGTGGGAGGGAGGGAGGGAGGGAGGGAGGGAGAGAGAAATGCTGTTCCGACAGTACTATGCGTGTTTATATTGTGTGTGTGTTTGACAGGGCATCAGCAGCTGGATCTGAAGAATAACAGCCTGAGGTGAAGCAGACAGCCCCCTGGTGAGAAGTTCAGGAGCGAAAGAAAAATAAAATAAGAAAGAGGGGGCATGGAAGGAAAGAGAGGACAGAAACTCAAAAAGTGGTCCAGAAGTCCTTCAGAAGTTGTCAGAGTCAGAAGTACTGAGACACAGAGGGGTCAGAGAGCATGCTGAGTAGAGATGTCTGTCTGTATGCAGTCCCATAGCGACAGGTAGTCTAGTATTTAGAGCATTGAGCCAGTAACCAAAAGGTTGCTGGATCAAATCCTGAGCTGACAAGGTAAAAATATGTCATTCTGCCCCTGAACAAGGCAGTTAACCCACTGTTCCCCGGTAGGCTATCATTGTAAATACGAATTTGTTATTAACTGACTTGCCTATTTAAATAAAAAATAAAAATAGCGAAATCTACAGCTGCTTCTCAGCATAGACTAATTCAACAGCCGACATCTATCCCAGAGAAGACAGACACTGAGCCGTACAGCTATTAAACCCACACTATTAAACTGAGAACCCAGACAAATAAAATGCCCCGGACCATTTGCTGTGGTTTCATTATAGATTATTTATCTCCAGCTGGCTCTCTGAATTTAATTCAATTTAATGGGCTTTAATGGCATGGGAAACATATGTTTACACTTCAAAGCAAGTTAAATAGATAATTAACAAAAGTGAAATAAACAATACATAATTAACAGTAAACATTGCACTAACAAAAGTTCCAAAATAATAAAGACAGTTCAAATGTCATATTATGTCTATAATACAGTGTTGTAATGATTAATAAATAGTTAAAGTACAAAAGGGAAAATAAATAAACCTAAATAGAGATTGTATTTACAATAGTGTTTGTTCTTTACTGGTTGCAAATCTTGCTGCTGTGATTGCACACTGTGGTAGTTTATCAAAATTGGATTCTTTTTTTTTCCGAATTCTTTGTGGTTCCGTGTAATCTGAGGGAAATATGTATCTCTAATATGGTCATACATTTGGCAGGAGGAAGAGCAGCTCGGGGGCAGAACAATCTAACTTAACCTACTTTATGGAACTTTTTACAACAAACGTCTCTTTCTGATACAATATTGTAAATTTCTATGTGAAAATGCAAAGAAATAAGCAACCAAAGGACAATAAATCCACATCGGAGGCCTACTCCCCACCAAACAACGAGACAGACATGGCAGAAGGCACAGGTAACAATGTGACACTTCCAGAACTTAGTATTCTAAGGCTACTAGAATCATAAGGCTGCTATTGCTGAACTGGACACCAAAATCGAGAGCACTGCGCGAGGCTCGGATGAGGGGTAACCTGTTACATAAAGGACACCCCTTTCCGTGTCTAGGAGGATTTTGCGCCCAACGTGGCAAAACATCACGCCGGCTGCAGAGATGTCATGACCAAACTCTATCTTCGCCCAGCCTTGCTCTTCCCTGCAAGACTCAGAATTACCCCTCCTTCCG